>NC_056729.1:647417255-647557255 GCF_019279795.1 Protopterus annectens | reverse complement strand
CAAACTGTAGCTTGCTACAGATCCCCCAACATACCCCAAGATTCTCACTACACCTTTCTAAACATACTGGAAAATATTAAGATAGAACCAAACACCCTAATACTGGGTGATTTTAACTACCCTGCTATTAACTGGGAAAACTACTCATGTACCAACACCTTTGCCCAACGGTTCTTGGAATTCATAAATTCCAACACCCTGGATCAACCAATCCATAGTCCCACCAGAGGCTCCAATATCCTGGACCTGGTCATTACCAACATGGAAAATCAATGTTCCACACCTATGGTCACCCCTTTGTTAGTCAGGTCTGACCTCTGATCATAAGCTAATCACCCTTAACATCCACATCCCACCCCCACCCCCCCAGTAAGGAAACCTCCATAAAAAACCTCTCCAAAGCCAACTTCATGCTACTCGTCAGAAGTGACAAACGTCATGACACCCATGCAGACGGGAATTGAAAGTTCAACTGCTGAATCCTACACTAAGGCACTGTAGGAGCACATCCACTCATGCATGAATCGTGCCATCCCAAATAGAACCAAGATGCTCTCATCCACAAAAAGGAAGCCAATCCGGTGGTCCACTGCCATAAACAAACTTTACAACAAAAGGAAGAAACTGTTGCAGAAAAGAGGAAAATCCCAGGATGCAAAAAAATCCCTTGCCAGCCTCAGTAAGAAACTGAGATCCCTCATAAAATCCTCCAAAGCTAGTTACGAAAATAAAATTGCCAAAGATTCCAAAGACAACCACAAGGCATTCTATAACTATGTCAAGAATCTAAATGGCAATGCTCAGATCTGCTCTGAGCTAAAACAAAATGGCATTAAATATACTTTGCCCAAGGATATTGCCAATATCCTGGCAGATCGATTCAGTGCCAACTTCACCTCCCTCTCACCCCCTAAATGGCCCATCTCAGTACCGGAAGATTGCCAAATTCCGGTAATAACGGCCACACAGGTAAAAAACGCACTCTCCAAAGCTAAGAATACAGCATCCATGGGACCAAATGACATCCCGGGCTGTGTACTACATGAACTACAATATGAACTAGCACCTCACCTAAGTGTCATGTTTAATCATAGCCTCACCTCAGGTTTCGTGCCCACTGAGTGGCGCAGAGCTACAGTTATCCCACTTCACAAGGGGGGATCCACCTTGGATCCCAGAAACTACCATCCCATCAGTCTGACAAGCCTTATCTGCAAGGCCATGGAGCGTAATATCATGCAACGTATAAACAAAGACATTGGAAACCTTCAAACACTGGACCCCACGCAGTTTGGGTTCATGAAGGGCCAATCTTGTCTCCTGAACCTGATTGACTTCTTCGAATCAGTCTCCAGAGCCATGGACAAGGGTAAGGTGGTCCACACAGCCTATCTAGACCTTGCCAAGGCCTTTGACACCATCCCCCACTCTGGAATCATAGATAAATTTACTAAGCTGGGCATTAATCCCTACATCACCCAATGGGTTGCTAACTGGCTTTCTGATAGAACCCATATTGTAAAAGTAGCTGACTCCAAATCCAGCTCCAGACAAGTGACAAGTGGAGTATATCAGGGTTCAGTCCTGGGACCACTCTTGTTTGGCATCTGCTTCTCTGAAGTACAGGCCAACACTAAGGGACTCTGGCTAACAAAGTTCGCAGATGACTGCAAACTGGGAGGCATTATTGAATCCCCAAATGATGTGGATACTCTACAGTAGGGCCTTACAGAAACAGATGTTTGGTGCCAGAGACATGGGCTCAAGCTCAATTCCAAGAAATCTATAGTTGTCCCCTTTGGAAAAAAAACATGTACCCGTGAATTACCATATAGGTGGCAGTACACTAAACACCAAAAGTGTGATAAGAGACTTAGGGACACAGGTGGACATTGGTCTCACCTTCGATAACTACATCACCACAACAGTCAGGAAATCCTTCTATGTTGCACACCTCATCACTAAGGGCTTTTCATCCAGAAAAAAGGAGGTCATTGTCCCACTGTACTCATCCTTCGTTAGACCCATTATAGAATACAACACCTCATTTGGTATGTACCTCTCAAGACATCTGCAACAACTGGAAAGGCTGCAGAAATACCTCACTAAAAGAATCACAGGCCTAAAGCAGATGCCCTACGCTGACCACCTTAAAACACTCCAGCTATACTCTGTCACATATCGTCTACTCAGAGGCGATCTCTGCTTAACATACAAGGCCATGTTAAACCCAGAGCTGTTGGACATGCTAAACTTAAAGAAATCCCAATCCCTCAGAGCCACACACTCCAGGGATCTAAACCTTGTCATCACAATAAACAAAACATGCTGGAGGGATAGGTTCCTGACCCAGAGACTCCCCAGACTCTGGAATAGATTGCCCATACTTGTCAAGCAGAGTGCCTCTTTGACCCTCTTCAAAGGGAACCTTGACGATTGGATGGGAGAAAGGAAATTCACCCCATGGATCCCGTTGCCCTGCTAGACAGGGGTCCAGGGAAGTAAATAGTGTGGGAAGAAATAGCCAGGGAATTATTATGGCTAGGCTTGTATGGGCCCTAGGGCTGATAGTCTAGTACCAACCTATGAACCTATGAAAGGATAATGGCAATAATTACAACAGATCCCTATTTTGGGCCCCTTCACCCCCATTAACAGTGCCTTTGGTCAGATGGTTTGCAGTGAGAGGCTCAGAGTGTGGATCCAATGTACAATACACACACACACACACACACACACACACACACACACACACACACACATATATATATATATATATATATATATATATATATATATATATACACACACACACATGTATGGTATATATAGACTGCGGTGGTGGTGCTGCGGTAGCGTTGCCGCCTCACAGCAAGACGTTGTGCCATTCAATTCTCAGCTAGAGCATCTTCTGTGTGGAGACATGCATGAATGGGCCTACCTTCGTTGAAGGTTGTGCGTCAGGGCTGGCAAACTCGGCACATAAAAAATCTACTGCCAATCATTAGGGGACCGGAATTCCGCTGTGGTGACCCCTAACCGGGAAAAGCCGAAAGACACAAACAAACATGTATGGTATATATATATATATATATATATATATATATATATATATATATATATATATATATACACATCTACATATATAAATACATTTTCCATACTGTTGAATGACTGTGCTGCATGATATGTTTGTGAAAACAACACCTTTATGTACACCTCAAATGGTTTAGTGGTGAATCACTGTGGCTATGGTGTGCAGAGTCCTTGGTTCAAGACTTGCAAGGGCTGATTATTTTGTTTCTGGGCAGAACAAGGGCTGCTGGATACAGAGTGATTAAGGCACTTTTAAGCAGTTGTAAGTGGGTTTGCGTGATAGTAAGCAATGGTAACTTCCGGTTAAATATGCCTACAGACAGTTAGCCTGACAGTGCTTAATCTATGTAGCCATTGCTTGACACCACACAAACAGTCTTAAACCCACTTACTACTGCTTAAAAGTGCTTATTCCCACTTACCCCATGCTAATTTCTTTAAAAGAAAAGAAAAAAAGGGTGATAGGAAAGTTGCGTAAAAGGGGGCACGCAGAGGGAAAAAACAATAGGGAAAGTAGCTAGGGATGTGCAGGACAGGTGTAGGGAAAGTCCATAGCTGTCCATTTCTTCTACAGCAACAGCTATGCATATGTACTAAATTTGGAGGCAGATTTGGACAATCAAACCCCTGAGAAAGCGTCGAGGACAACAATATTGTGTTGTGAAGCCAATTAGACCACATTACATGTATCCAGTGGACACGTGCAAAATGGACAGCTATGTATGGGGCGAAATGTTTTTTTGGGAACAGATTGCCCTTTTTTTTTTTTTTTTTTTTTAAGGTGAGAGTGGGATTTTGGGGAGGGATAGTAGGTATATTTGTGGAGGTAGGTTGGGTAGGAAGACAGACAAGACAACATACAGGGGCGGTATATGACACATGTAGAGGGTAAACACCTTGGATGGGGAGGGGTGTTTGGAAATCAGAAGCCTATGAGCCCCCAAATGGAAACACTGGGACTCTGGTCCCCACCAATGGGCAGTCACCACTGCACCTTCACGGCCCCGAAGGTGGCTGTGCTGGGGGCTGAGCAGGAGGGGCAGGCTGACCCTCTAAATGCACCACATGGCCCTCAAGCTGACGTAGCAGATCTCCAAACTCCCTTTGGAGCTTGCTATGCACCAATCCCCGGACCTGACTTTGGGTGACGGGATCCTGTCCATGCCCACTCCCAGGGAGGGGACGAGCCCCATCCCTTGAGATGGTTCCACCTGAATATGGTGCATGATCAGGGGACAAGGTGGTCCCGGGGTAGGTCCCAGGTGTGCTGAGGCCTGGTGCCACTGCCAGATGAGGTGGGAGAGGTGGGTTCGCTGGAACCGGCCTTCCCATAAGTACTATGGTGTTTGCAGTTTTAAAACATATGTGGGTTAGAAATAGTCAACACAATCCAGGATTAGTTATAACAGCATGCATAGATATTCCCATTAACCCAAAACATCAGATTTGGAACAGTTACATAGCAAACAGAACACATGCATATATAGAACCCCAGTGGCCATTACAATGGCATGCAGGTCACATTGATAGCAACAGGCTACCAATTATAGTATTTCAACATGGAACATTAATAGAAACACATTTCAATATTTATTGAACAATAGGACATATGTCCCAACAGTAGGTTTGGTATAAACATACCCATTGATTTGTGTATTTAGATTATTGTTGCAGATATGGTGGGGGGATATGTCAATTAACAACTTATATATCCTTGTAGTACTCACACCTTTAATGATCATTGCTCTAATCATTAAGGTACAGGTATTATTACAATACCCCATAGCCTCGGTTTGCTCAGTGGTATGTTTGTACACAGTGTATACTTCAACTGTCTTATAGCTAAATTCTACATCTCTTATTTGGTGGACCTGTGGAGGGAATGCTTGTTAACACTACCTGTCTGTTTCTACAGATATTCCCAGATTCCAAGTTAATATTATGCACATACCTCTCACTCTCTTAATCCACACACTCTGGACAAAACTTGACAACATGGGGGTTAAAATTGGGACACATTTTGTATGTTGCTCTCATAAACTTGGAGAGTTGCTAGAGTGACAGGATTTGTTTTAACATACATTTTCTGAAGGTATTGAGGTCTGAAAATCAAATGTATGTCATTATTTCATGACTACAATTCTGAGATCATGCCACTGATTTGCCAGGGGGACAGAGGAACAGGCAGAAAATATGAGCCAGTTATCTGGACATTCTGAAAAATCTGTACAATTGAGAGGTATGATTATGCATACAGCTTACTACCACTCCCAGGATTCAAACCATGGCTGTGTCTGCTAAAAATACAATATAAGTCACAGTAGAGTGTGCTTTTTGGATATTGCTGTCTGTCTCTTCAGTGTTTTCTGTCTAAGTCTCTCTTGGTTGTACAATCTGACCTTGTAATTACAACAGTCTTACACAGACATTCTTACACATATTTTTATGTAGCACAGTGTGAGAAACAGTGGTTGACACAACAGTACTATTCTGATATCAGATATTACTGACTGCTACATGTCAGGCCATACTATACCAGAGTAAACACTACCAGTCCAGGATTTAAATCTTTATTGCCAGGCGCAGTTTTTTTATCTAACAGACCTGTGGAGGGAATGTTTGTTAACACTACCTGACTGTTTCTACACATATTCCCAGATTCCAGTTAATATTATGCACATACCTCTCAATCTCTTAATGCACATACTCTGGACAAAGCTTGACAACATGGGGGTACAAATAGGGACATGTTTTTAATATTGCTGTCATAAACTTGGAGAGTTGTATGAGTGACAGGTTTGTTTTAATATACTTTTTCTGAAGGTTTTGAGGTCTGAAAATCAAATGTAGGTCATTATTTCGTGACTACAATTCTGAGATCATCCCACTGATTTGCCAGGGGGACAGAGGAACAGGCAGAAAATATGAGCCAATTATCTGGACATTCTGAAAAATCTGTACAGTTGAGAGGTATGATTATGCATACAGCTTACTACCACTCCCAGGATTCTAACCATGGCTGTGTCTGCTAAAAATACAACAATTTAAGTCACAGTAGAGTGAGCTATTTGGATATTGCTGTCTATCTCTTTAGTGTTTTCTGTCTAAGTCTCTCTTGGTTGTACAATCTGATATTGTACTTAAAAACAGTCTTATACAGACATTCCTAGACATTTATTATGTAGCACAGTGTGGGTGACAGCTATTAATACAACATTACTATTCAGAGAATGCAACAATAAATGCCATACAATACCAGAGTAAACACAACCAGTCCAGGATTTAAAACTTTATTGCCAGGCAGTTGCAGATTTATTTAAATATGACCTATATGGGACTATTACTGTCATATTGTCTGGTTTATTCAGTACAACCCATACAACAGTTTTTATACTGCCAGATGACTTTCTACTACTTTATATTTATTTGGTATGACTACTACAAGCAGGATTGTTACTCACCAGCCTCACGATGCAGCCTTTGCAGCCTACTTGCATGGGCTTCCTGATTCACAGCCCACTCAGCTGCAGCTGTAAAGGAAATAGAGACATATTTAGGCATACCTATCCATCACATACACATGCTGGACTTTAGTAAGCAGTAATGGTATGACTACTTACACACTGCTGGGACATCACCTCTCTCCCTTGCTTCTTAGACCCGCTCATCCAAGACCGCCCTCTTTCTCCACTTCAAGTCAGCATAGTGGTACCTGACTTGCTCACCAGTCCAAGGGATACCAGTGCTACTTGTGAGATCATGGGGTAGACAGTCCCAGGCTTCTGCTTTATATTGGGAACCCTTGTACTGGCCCTGCAGCAGTCTCTCATCATGTTTTTATACCAGGAGTCCTACCATGACCTTGTACTCCTGTATGTCCCAGTGCTGCGCCTGGAAGCGTAATCCCTCTCCAATTGCTCCCTGCCTACAGTGGGAAGCTGCAACCAGTTATGAGCTGTATTCCCATCTGTGGGGTTTAAATATGGCCGATTTCCCACCCTTTGCCGTGATTGGATGGTTTTGAATATGCTGAGCTAAGCTAAGCTACGGGAAAACCTGCTTAGCTAAGGTTGGCATTGCTTAAAGGGACCGGTTCAGCACTGCCTACCAATGGGCATATCCACTTAGCTGGGCTACTCATTGCTTAGCAGTCATATTTACACAATGCTTACACCTGGTAAGCAGAGCTGTGCAATGCTTAGCATTGCTTGTTTTTCATTTTATAGACTATCTGCTGTATGGCATTGATTCATCATTCATTACATATTGTAAATATGTTTACTCACCCTGACATCCCCCAATGTGCTTTCATTACATTTATTCATGTGTGACATACCTCTCAGCCTCTTAGAATAAGAAATCTGGACAAAGTCATGAAAAAAGTACAAATAGGGACAACTTTTAAATATTGCTCTTACAAACTTAAAAAGTTGATAGAGTAATGGGATTTGCATTAGCATGAATTTTCTGAAGGGTATGAAGTCTAAAAACTCAAATATCTATCATTATTTTCTAACTTCAGTTTTTAATGATTTGCCAGAAAGCCACGCTTTTATGAAAAATGGACTAACATATAATGCAAAAATCTGGACATTCTGTGAAAATCTGTACAGTTGAGAGGTATATTGTGTGACTATACTGTATGGGGCACTTGTGTTTATATGGGGATTTCACAATTTTTTAAACTGACACCTCACATCTAGACCTAATGCAGTACTCCAGTTAACAAATATATGTTATTTAGTAGATAATACTAAAAAATGTTTATACACTGCTTTCACATGTAAAATGTGAATTGGTTATAGTGGGGATCGAACTGGGAATGGCTGCTCACAAAGTGTACACTTTACCCACTACACTATTGCAATACTGCTTAAGTTATGTCTCTTGCTATTTAACTTCATGTGCTGTTTAAGCTGAACTAAGTGTAGCTAAGCAATGGGCACACCCACGCAGCTACACTTAAACTTTATTGCATTTATAAAAAAAAAAAAAAATTTTGTTGTGTTATTTTATCTATACCCTTCAGAATATCTCTGTTAATGCTAAACCTGTTATTTTATTAACTGTCTGCTTTGTGAGACAATTGTCCCTTTTGGCTTTGTCCACATTCCTTACTCTGACGGGTTGGGAGGTGTACACTATGTGCTTATGCTACCTGTGTTATCCTAATAACTTTTGACTTGGTAGCATACCGCTCAAACCTCTTAGAACAAAATATCTTTTCAAAGCCAACAATGATGGGGGGACAAATAGGGACAATTTTTAACTATTGCTCTTACAAATTTTTGATAGAATAATAGATTTTACATAGCATGAATTTTCTGACGGATGTGTGGAGTCTTAAACTCAAATGTTTTGTCATTATTTAATGACTTCAATCCTCAGCTATTTGCCAGAAAGGTACACATTTTAGGGGGAACACACCAAAAATATGAGGCAAACATCTGGGCATTCTGCGAAAATCTGTACAGTTGAGAGGTATGCTTGGTAGGGACGATTGTCCCATTTGCCTTTGGCCACATATTTTTTGTTTTCTTGATGGATTGGGGGTATTATGTGCATTCTCGCTCATTTTTAATTACTGAAAGACAATTCTGGAGTGCAGGGGGTGTGTGTATTGTGAGAGCTCTGCTCTCAGACACACCTCAAGCACCCATACACGGAACCGTGTCCATTTTAGAGCATGGCAGCTTGCCTTCATAAATATGCATGGTGCACTGCCGTGCTGAACAAGAACTGTCCCTGCCATGCAGGAATAACTTAATCCTGCACGGCTGCTTGCTGAAAACCGGGGATTCTCATTTCTATGTGATCTTCCCATAACTGATCAATTAATTTTCTCTCTTCTTCATTTAACTCCTTTTAATTCAATCTTTTAGTACCTTTACCTATCTTTATGTATTCTTTTTTCTTTTATTTCTATCAATATAGCCAAACGATCTGAAAAAAAAAACAATTTATTTTTTCCCTTTTTTATAATATTCAAGGTATCATATATTATAAAACAATCAATTTATGTCTTAATTTCACTTATTTTATATGTCCAGTGTATGTTATCTCATATATATACCTGTCCTCTTTTCATTATTTTGTATACTGAACTGACATCATTCCCTTCTTTCTTTCTTTTCTTTAAATCACAATTAAAATCTCCCAGCAATATTATTTCCATATTTACCCCTACATAATTCAAAATTTTTTGAACATTTCTTTTCTTCTTTTTTTGGTAACATATGCATATTGCAATAATTCTGTATATATCCTTGTTATGTCTTATATGTTATATATTCCTTCTCCTGGACTTTGTCCATGATTTCTCCCCAAGATACCACTGCTTCACTTTCCAGTTAACTTTGTAGAATCATTTCTTTAAGGTAATCATCCCACAACCCGCCTTACTGGAAGGTTGTAACACTACAGCTTTGAGTTGCATCTTCTGACTAATCTTCCAATTCTTTTTCATACTCTTCTGACTTATCCGCTTGTTTTTAACTACTTCACTTGCCTTGTGTGTGTGTGTGTGGGGGGGGGGGGGGGGTGAGCATGTGTGTGTGTGTGTGTGTGTGTGTGTGTGTGTGTGTGTGTGTGTGTGTGTGTGTGTGTGTGTGTGTGTGTGTGTGTGTGTGTGTGTGTGTGTGTGTGTGTGTGTGTGTGTGTGTGTGTGTGTGTGTGTGTGTGTGTGTGTGTGTGTGTGTGTGTGTGTGTGTGTGTGTGTGTGTGTGTGTGTGTGTGGGTGTGTGGGTGTGTGCACGTGTGTGTAAGTGGAATGGATGTCTGTCTCTGTGAATGAGATCAAATGTAAAAGAAAGCTTAGGTTCATAGGTTCATTGGTGATTAGTAAGCTAAAGACCTCCAGGGGGCATGGGTGGTCAAGCATGTACTGTACAGGCACAAACACTTCCTAACCTGTGCAGCAAGACTATCCCTTGCCTCTTCCTTTCTTCTTCCATCCTTGCTCTATGGTTCAGCTCTCCTTACTAATATACAGTCTTTTCTTAAATCCAAACTGGACTCATGCTACAATAAAATTGCAACATTTGTAACCAGCACCAAACACTCCTCCCACAAGTGCATATCATTCCAACCTCTAAACTGGCTAGAACCTCCCTAGCATCTAACATACATACAACTAATCACAGTTCATAAGCTAATCTATAAACCTTCTAGTTGTCCTGCCCACTCCTCTCTGTTCATCATGTATTACCCAAACAGACCTCTGCAATCAGTCAATCAGATGCTCCTTAATGTAACAAAACCTAACATTTCTGCCAGTCAAATGCATTGCTCACATGCTATAGCAAAACTATGAAATGCTCTCCCTCCTTCAATTAGGTCTACTAGTAACCCTGAATGCTTTAAGACTTTGCTGAAACAGCACTTGTTCTCCCTTTGGCTATGTGCATGTACCAGCACTGGCTATAAAAAAATCCAATATTCCTAGCCTTCCTACTTTTTCTCCCCACCTCACTAATGACTCAGACTCCTCATATATACATTCTGTGCTTCCAACGTATTAAGTCCAACATGTGCCATCCAGTCATACATAATTTACTATATCAGTTACCTACCATATCTTCTATTTATTCTTGATGCCTATATAACAATAGCGCTAAGGCTATACCTTATTGTCAGTATCTTTAATGTGCTGCTCTCCATCTCTCCCTCTCTACTGCAAATCTACAATACTGCATTGTTCACACATTCACTATTATCTCATGTCATCAACTGTATTCTTGTTTGGCTTGCACACTTAAAATCTAACGCCTGTATAACTACTATTATCTATTTTATTGTGTCACCTATTCTGTAATGAAGTGTGTTCTGTAGCTTCGCTACTTGATTTCTGTATTTTGATTCTGTAGCTTTATCACGTTTTGTTTTGAGAGAGCTTTTCTCCACAGGCCTCTACTGAAAGCAGGCTCACCTTGGCCCAGTAGACCTCCTGGTAAACAAATGCAAATAAATAAATTAATTAATTAAATAAAAAAATAAATAAATATGCAGGCTGCTTCTGTCTAATAGAGACATAGGTGCCAGACTATGGGTAAATTTCCAAATATTATTCAACAGCTGTGTGTGTGTGTGTGTGTGTGTGTGTGTGTGTGTGTGTGTGTGTGTGTGTGTGTGTGTGTGTGTATGTGTGTGTGTCTGTGTGTGTGTGTGTGTGTGTGTGTGTGTGTGTGTGTGTGTGTGTGTGTGTGTGTGTGTGTGTGTGTGTGTGTGTGTGTGCATGTGTGCATGTGTGTGTGTGTGAGCTGGTGTGGCTGTCATACCTCCACCCACTCCTAGACTAACAAGCAAAGGCTGTAACATTGAGTTGGAGAGAAGTCTAGACACCAGGGATGCCTTTAACTATGTGAGTTGGGGGAACACTACACACCAGGAATATCTTTAACTACAATGAGTTAGGGAACTCTAGACACCAGGGATGTCTTTCACTATACGTGGGTTGGGGTGAACACTAGACACCAGGGATGTATTTGACTATGTAGACACCAGGGATGTCTTTAACAATGTAGGTCTGGGGAAACACTAGACACCAGGAATGCCTTTAACAATGTGGGTTGTGGGAAACACTAGACACCAGGGTTGTCTTTAACAATGTGGGTCGGGGGTACTAGACACCAGGGATATCTTTAACTGCATGAGTTGGTGGAACACTAGACACCAGGGATGTCTTTCACTATGTGGGTTGGGGTGAACACTAGACATCAGGGATCTACTTGACTATGTAGACAGCAGAGATGTCTTTAACAATGTAAGTCTGGGGAAACAATAGACACCAGGAATGTCTTTAACAGTCTGGGTTGGGGGCAAGGGCACCCGCAGGCTGGTGCAAGGGAATGCACTTGCACCCCCCTGGAACGGGCAGGAGATTAATTTTCTTTTAATAACCAAAAAAAAAAAAATTAAGGGCGTTCTTCTTTAAGAACGGTCCCTTAGCTTGCTGGTCCTCATAGGCACCGGAACCATAGAGTGAGGGAGAGGGAACGCTCTCTCCACTTTTACAGCTGTAAGACCTAATAGGCGGACCCATCCGTGCATTGCACGCTAACGTTAAATTTAAACACAAAGTGCACGGAAATGGATTCCACATCAAGCCTGCTGCCAGAGTCACAGTAAGAAGAGATCCCCCCCCCCCCCAAGGCTCCGTTTATGTGCTGGAAGGTGAGAGGTCCATTTTACTTTTAAGCTGCTGAAAGGTCCGTTTTACTTTTAAGCTACCGAGAGGTCTGTTTTACTTTTAAACTGCTGAGAGGTCTGTTTTACTTTTGACATGACACGAGGAGGATTATTTAACAGTTTCCTCTTAACTGAGGAGTAAAATAATATAGTTTGACTAAAGAATACTTTAGTATGTTTGTGCGGACATGAAGGGATTTGTGCAGTTATCTTAATATCTTTGGGAAAGCTAAAGTTTTTATTTTGTCCGGCCAAGCATGGAGGCGTGTAATCTGTAGCAGTGCGCACTTGTATGCCTTATTCTCTCCGTACTAGTGAGTTATTCTTAATATTTCCATAGATGACCACAGACAGAGGATAACAACTTAGTTTGTAAGGTTAAAACAAGTGTAGATCTTGGCCTGCGTATGCTGCATGTAGTGGAGACAATGTGTTTGGTATAGGAATGGTGTCCTGTGAAAAAGGTAGTAGAAGTTGCTTTTTACTGGCCTTTCTGCTTACTAATAAGATCATACGTCTAACGTGTACCTCATTATGAGGAACGTTACTCATTTGGAGCCTTAACTCCATGTACCTCACTGTTCTACATTCTATTTGAAAGGGATTGTTGCAGATTCATTGTAAAGAATTAACCAATATCTATAGTAAATGCTGAATCATTCAAAATAACATTTGTGTATAAAGGTACATTTTAATCATTTTGTGACTTTTCTATTTAAGTTGCTAGTACTCTAAGTGTTCCACATTAGAAGGAATGTTTCCACATTTTGGAGATAAAAGGTTGGAGCTATGCTCATTAACTGGCTCTACCGAGTAAGGGAGAAAAAAACTGTAGTGACAGTGGTTACTGTAATGTGATTTTGGGAGGGGGAATGTATTGTCTTTTAGTGAAACAGGTGAGACAGTAAGGTTCCCATAGTTCAGCGTCCTGTATTTCTCCACTCCAGAGTTTTGACACACCCTCATTTTGTCTCCTTTTGTCTGCTGAGGGTAGTTGTCTCAAACCAATTCCTTACCATTTTCCATAGTCTCCAATGTTTTTCCAAACTGGCTGACATGTTTTTTCTTGTCTCAAAGTATTTTCTGTGTTCATGCTGTGTGTTGCTGTCTGTCTGGGGCAGCACTGGGGTATTGTTTAATGGGTTGTTATAGTGAAAACCAGTGCTTGCTGGTATAGAACTGGTAGAACTAGACTTTGAAGGACTTGGTATTATGTTGCTGCTGTGCTCTTAATTAGCAAGTTTTTTTGCTAGTTCATTAAACACTAGTGGTGTCTAGCTGTTCGGTAGCTTGTAAAATCAGTTGTTAATAAGTTTGTATGGCATAACACTCTGGTGATGTAATGCACCACAGGAACTTCTTTTCTTGGCTGTTTTTTTACAAACTTCATTCACTTTATTTGTGCTGTGTGTTATTAATTTAAAGATGGATAGTAACTGATTATAAGTTTTCTTGGGTATATTTGAGACAAGAATATAATCTTACAGAAGTGCACCAGATCTAAATAGTTTTGGGTTCACTATTAACAAGGGTACAAATCAACACCAGTATGATAGGTCCTTAGGAAAGTACAAGGCTAGCTGCCCTTGTGGGCCATTTTAAACCTCTCAATTTTCCTTTTTGGTGCTTGAATTAACTTATCAGTTTTGGTGTTTGGCTTTCTCAGTCCCATGGTTGAGTAAAATATTACTTATAGTGAGTAACTGGTTTCATATCATAGATAATTTGAGGGGACCCATGCACGGATAAAACATTTGAGCTGCATCTGTGTCCATTAGTATAGGAGACAGTCCTGGAGTAAATTGTTTCCCTTCTATAGAACTAACAAGGGATTCTAATTTTTATTTGGATGTCATAATATACCTCTCGACCTCTTGGCACAAAAAAACCTGACAGCCAAAAATGTGATGCAAAGCCCCCCAAGTTGGGACAAATTTTAAACATCGCTGTCATAAACTTAAAAAGTTGCTAGAACAAAAGGTGTTGGCATGCATTTTCTGAAAGAAATGAAGTCTGAAACTCAAGTGTCTGTCATTTAGTGAATTCAGTTCTCACTAACTTGCCATGAAAGTCCAGAAAATCCCAAATTTTATGAGGACTAGATGAAAAATGAGGCAAAATCTGGACATTCTGCAAAAATATGGACAGTTGAGAGGCAAGACTAGAGTTTAGTTTGTGTAATGAGGTTAAGGAAAACCATTTGCAGAGTAACCATACATGGCATGGTAGAAGGACAGATGTGCAGAGTAATGAACAGGAGATGGTGGAGCTAAGGTGCACGTGTTTAAAAGAAATGGCATTACGGACTAATTAGATTGGCTTTAAATACTATGGCTTGATTTTGCAGTGAACGGGTATGTGTGACTTTAGAAAATAGGCTGTGCAGTTTCTTAATGGATGCAGGTGCTGGTGGGTTGGAGTTGATCTGAATCCTGGGACAGTGACATTTGATGCTAAACAGTTAAATTTCACAATTTCAACAGTGGTGCACAGTTAGGAGAGTTTGTAGGCAAGATGCATATTTGGTCTGGAGACTTTTCAGAAGTTGATAAGCAGATCTGTGGTTGTCTAGTCCAGGACGCACACTGCACTTTTAAATTGGGCTACTTTCCCTATGTTAAGTCTCCAACAACATAGGCTTTCACCACTACATTTTCTCTGTAGATTTCTATTAAGAGTGTGAGAGAGATTGTAGCTGAATAGTGGGGCATTTAAGTGCTCCAGAAGTAAGGAGAAAACTGTCATCTCAGACTGTGTATATTGACTAATATTGGTGGATTATAATGGCAGACGTTTGAGTGGCCTTTTATGGCTGAAATGTTCTGAATTGGGCAGTTTGTCATTATTGGTTTGCATGTTTTTTTTCATTGCGTAGTGGAAAAATGTTCAAAACTATAAATTTAAAACACACTAACAAATGTTGCTTTATTATACAAGGGATATAATTAAATGTATATATTATAATTAATACAATCAGTAAGGGCCTATGGTTTGAAAACAGTCCAAAGGTAAACTTAACCTGCCACTGGCCAGATGCATTTTCTTTGAATGTGAGTTTCAATGCTGTTTCAGTGAATGTGAGTTTCAAAGGTAGAGAAGTTTTAATGCTAAGTCTGTTTTCATTGTAGGACTTTTGCTTTGTTTAGGTTTAGTAAATGTCTATCAGTGTTTATGCTATAAAATTTGAAATAAAGTTGTAAATGAAATCCAAATATCTGTAATCATTGTAGAAGTAAAGCATAAAACAGTATGCACACTGAGAGATTTGAACAGTGTCTATGACAAATGGGGAGAAATATCCAAGTAACGGGACACTGGAATGGCTGCGTGGGTGGGGTGGGTTGGGCTGTGTGGGTGGGTGGGGCTCATAGCCGGCCTTAGGCATAGGCCAACTAGGCGGCTGCCTAGGGCACCACTCTAGTAGGGGCACTTTTCCAGTATTTATTTGGTGTAGGTAGACCAGGACAGGGGCACCGAGTGGTGTGGTGGGGGGCGCCCTGGAGCCCTATTGCCTAGGGCACCAGTTGACCTAAGGCCATTCCTGGTGGGGCTGTGTGGGTTTAGGGGGTGGGGCTGCATAGGCGGGGCTCTGGGTTTACACCCCCCTGAAAAAAATCCTGTGGGCTCCCTTGGTTGGGGGGTACTAGACACCAGGGATATCTTTAACTACATGAGTTGGTGGAACACTACACACCAAGAATATCTTTAACTACATGAGTTGGGGAACCCTAGACACCAGGGATGTCTTTCACTATGTGTGTTGGGATGAACACTAGACACCAGGGATGTATTTGACTATGTAGGTCAGGGGAAACACTATACACTAGGGATGTCTTTAACAATGTAGGTCTAGGGAAACACTAGACACCAGGAATGTCTTTAACAATGTGGGTTGAGGGAAACACTAGACACCAAGGATGTCTTTAACTACAAGAGTTGGTGGAACACTAGACACCAGGGATATTTTTAACTGCATGAGTAGGGGAACACTGTGTTGGGGGAACACTAGACACTAGGGACGTCTTTTATTATGTGAGTTTGGTAAACCACTAGACATCAGGGATGCCTTTCACTATGTAGTTTGGGGGAACATTAGACACCGTGGTTGTCTAACTATGTGGATCAGGGGGAACAAGAGACACCAGGGATATCTTTAACTACGTGGATTGAGGGGGCACGAATCACCAGAGATGTGTAACTATGTGGGTCAGGGAGAACATGAGACACCAGGGATGTCTAACTATGTGGATCGGGGGGAACACTAGACACCAGGTATATCTTTAACTACATGAATCAGGAGGAATACCAGACACCAGGAATGTTTTTAACTATATAGGTGTGGGGGGAGGGACAACAGACATCAGGGATACTGTACTTAGCATGCCTTAAAGCACTTAATTAAAAAAAATAAATGTGGTCTGGGGAACCACTAGGAACCAGGCATACTATTAAGTACAATGCCTTAAAGGTACTAATAAGGACTTAAACTCTGCACCCTTGCCACAGTAATCCTTGCACTAACCCATTGCACTAAATGAGAAATTAGTGCACCTAAGTTTTTTTTTAAATATATATTGAGGATCTCAGGCATTATTCCATGCCTGCAACAGGTCAGTTCTTGAAGTGTGAGTGGCAGGGACAGGGAACATTAGGCATGCCTCTTAACTTTGCAGTGCAAGACAGGATAAAATAAGGAATTCATTTTAAATATACCCCCTAAATACTTGCAGTGTTACTGTTCCTGCACACACCATAGATTATCTGTAGGATATCAAATGTTTAAAACTCATCCTGCATTAATGACTGCCTGAATTCATCCTTAATTCATGAGGACAGGAAAAAGGAGACATTGTGGGCATTCTGACAACACAGGGCTATGTGGTATGTATGTGCCTGGATCTGTGTACGGGGGGGGGGTGCCAATACTAATGCTATGTGACCACCACCACTGTTAATTACCACATGAACTGCAAATCTGCACTTGTGGTAGTTAAGGGTGATTCATAAGCATTCAAATTAGTCAGTAATGCAGTTTTTCCTCATTACAGTTAATGTATTGCTTAAATCGGAAATCTCACCTTCATAGGCACAGGACCTTTTTAGTACGGCTCTTAATGTGAGAGATGTGGCTCTTTATGAATCCCAAGATTGTAGACATTTCTTTAAAAAACCCAAGTGATTAAAAACTTAACAGCAAGATTATTTTTCAAACTGTACGTAATGTAAATTTCCTGTTTAGTATCTCATTCTCCACTGATCACCCTTGATATCCCCACATAAAGAATATAGTTCGCTAACAGCCATTTTTTTCCAGATGTCACACTGACTAAACAAGTCTTTCAATTAATATTATTAAAGCCCCTTCTGCTGCAAACTCTTTCTTTTTGCCTTTATTTGAAATATATCATCACCTTTAGCATTTCTTGAAATCCTAATCAGTTGATTCCTTGATATGCAACATTTAATACTGCCTGGGTGACACCTGGTGTACTCCAAATATGACCTTTTATCAATGTTTTCTACTGAAGCTAGTGTTTAAAATTATACTTTCCACCTCAGCATCCATCAACAAGTGGACATTCATCGAGTTATTCTTCGCGTGAAGTATCAAAAATCAAATTTGTTATTGGATGAACTCAGGATAATCAGCAAAATCATGCAATAACACATTTGACCACTTTTGTCCCAGAACCAAAAAAAAAATATCTTGTCAATAAAATAACAGTAAAAGATAACATTTTATTAGAGGGATTCTATTATGAAGAATCGTGTTTTCTTTCTTTTCTTAGTGTATGTGCATTCACAAGCATTAGTTGGTGTTTCAGAAGCCATCTTTTACTTGTCGGTATGCTGATTATGATTTTACTGACTTGTATTGTGCACATTGACCTAATCAGCTCATTTGTTCCTTATTAGAAATGTTTATGACCATTATGGCTGCCTTAAGTACCCTGGGAAATCATCAGACAAAACCTACACAAATTAACTCCATTGAGGTTAGGCACAAATTATCTGCTTAGCTTCAACTTGTTTTCTTGTTGAACACACATATGTCCACTGTGGTCATCTCAAATAATTTGCAAAAACAAACGCAGACTGAATTCACACAAATTAATCCTTTGGGAGAAAGCCCAGCTAACTTGGTTAATTTCTCCCATTTTGTTTGGCTGTAAAATCTTAAACTCAAAGTGTTGTCTCAAGGTGTCTTGGGAAAAGAAAAACAGCAAAATTAACCTGAAGAGTTTAGTGGTGAGATGAAATATGTACGGTTCTGTTTTATAAGCTAGAAACAGTTACATATTCAGGACCTGGAAGTAATGGTTTCCTTACTAAATGTCTTGAAGTATGTTGTGGGAAACAGAAGCAGGCTACAATTCTTAAAATAAGCAATATTTTCAGCAAAAACTCCTCACACAATGTTATTTTTTTCTGCCATAATTATGAGAGTAACTATGTCAAATCAGAGGAAAAAAGCAGATTGAATTCATAAAAATGACATGCAGTTTTGGTGTAAGCATCCTTACATATATAATTTCTCTTTTGTTTTTTTTTTTTTTTGTTTGTTTTTTTAATAGAAAAATGCATGCCTAAAGAAGTAATCTGAAGCCATGATAGAAAAATAAAAGTAAATGCTATTTTTCACAAAAGGGTTCTACATTGCATTCAAAAATATCTCAAGTTCTTTATTTTCCTAGTCAGCAATGCATATGGCTATAGTGGCTGCTTTTAATATGTCACAAAATGAGTAAGACTGGATTCATACAGGTTATTTTTAGCAGGGACAGGCAAAGTGATCTTTTTTGCAGATGGAAATATACACGTTCAGAGTACCTTACTATAAACTGTGTTGTAATGGCAAAAGAAGAATAAATGAATGCATGTTTTAATGTATCCATTGTCTTAATTAAGAAAACATACCCTCATAGAAACTGAACCCTGGAATTATAAATTAGAATTTCCCAGTCACTAAATTAAATGAAAATTCAATGCTATGACAAAAATATGTTTCTTTGTCTGTTGCCATAAAGGGTGCCTTCTCATTGAATATTACTTCCACAATTAAAAGAATAATAACAAAAACAATCAGGAAAAAGACTAGATAGAAAACTCAAAGTAGAATTTTATTTCTTTCATTTTATTAAATCGTATGGCTTTCATGGAGATCCTATGATACTGCAGGAGTTAGGGCATAGTACTGACATTAATGTGAGATAGGCTTAATCACATTAGTCACCAGTCTTCCGTAAAGCACCTGCATGACAAGCAGATGCTAGTGACTATAAGCTACAGATGTGTTTAACCTGAGCAAGCAACTTCATATGAATCAAGACTGTACCAACATTATAAAAAAAATGTCGGACTTAAGCTTATGAGGCATTGCTGCTTAATGTTGCTTTCCCCTTCCATGTGCAGCAATCCAGCTGGTAACACACTGTACTTGTGGGCAGTGACTGTATGCATAATAAGTGCCTTTTATTGGATGGCATCAGTATTATCCTGCTCCGTTTTTTTTATGCATACCTGTAGCGTCTTGTCCCATATATTAAGTTCTAGTTTCATATTTTTGTATTGTGCATGGGTACAATCTCACAACATCAGTTATCTGCTCCATTCTTTTTCCCTCTTTATCAGACTGAAATCAGTTATCCAACAGGGGACACAGTGAGAGTATCCCAGGCATCTGCCTCAAGGATGTTATCGCAATTTCTAGGTGCCATGCTACAGCATGTAGAGGAGTATATTCAGTTTTTATGCATTACTTGAGAGGAGAAGCAACACCATGCAGGTATTTTATGAAATAGCCTATTTCCTTGAAGTACTGAGAGCCACGGACTGCTTCCATGTTGTCATCAGAGCCCCAGACAGAGTTGTTGGTATATCAGATGTATGAGATTACACTCTTTATCAGCTGTCAGGTGGTTTGCAATGCACAGGGTATAATATGCAATTTGTCAGTGCACTACTCGGGTAACACCCATGATTCTCATAACTGGCACACATCTGACTTATATCAGCAATTCATGCAGGGTGATTTTTCCTGGAACATTTTACTGGTCATGGCTAAAGACACTGAGGAAATCCACTCATCATGCTAGAAGAAGCATACAACACTGCCCTGTCACAAACCTGAAACATTTTTGAATGTCTGGTCAGGTTGATGAAGGCTCACTTCTACTCTCTAGATGCCTCATGGTGGCAACTTGCAGTATTATTCAGAAGCATGCAGACAAATATTATCCAGAAGTACAAAGTGAAATATTTGCTGTATGTGCAATATTACACAACAAGTTGGCATGCAAACAAATACAACAGGGAAATAATATGTGAAAAGAGGAAATCCTGGAGTCAGCAGTGGAACTGGAGCTGATTTCTTTGGATCGGCCAGTGAAGGAACAAGCCACAGAGAATGACCATGCAAGGGGGAAGTGGTCAGTATATGAGTTGGCACCAGTTAAGAGGCAGCACTGAGTTCACAATTATTGACCAAATTAGACATAACACACATTAGCAATAATGCATGCAATATTACATCCAGGCTTGGCTATAACACACATGTAGGTAACATAGCATTAGGGACAGGGGCAGTTGTCTTCATATGCACTACCAGTGGTTTTGGCTTGAGTACCACATGCATGCTTGTGTCCATAGCATCCTGCAGTGCCCACAACATTGATCTGAGGTTTGAAGTTGGTGAAGCTATGGGATCTAGACCATGTCTTCTCCCTGTCATGGTGAGCTTCCCAACCAGAAGTGAAAGAAGACTACCCATGCAAATGAGAATGATCAGAATCACTATGCCATCTTTTAAAAATGCTGCATAAGTGGGACATGACCTCTCAGAGATCATGACATAGACCATGTACCACATAAATTAGCTTTGATATGACTGTGGTAGTATATGCCTGTCCTTGTGTGAAGACCCTGTATATATGCTGTATAGTAACCATGGAGACATAGAGTGGTACTCATGGCATTGCTGGCCACCAATACATTTACCCTGACTTTGCTCCCACCAGTCAAGGATGTCTCACCACCAGGGGAAGAGAGCTCACTCTGTGCTTTGTTATCCAATTCTTGTCCTTGCATAGAATCATGTGACTGAAGCAGCCATCATAGGTTCATAGGTTCATACTAGGCTATCTGCCCTAGGGCATTTATAAACCTAGCCAGAGTATGTTTGGCTTTCGCCACCTATTTTAAATTAATTTTGCTATGCCCTTTTTCGAGGTTAGTATACTGTGCCTCTGTCTAACAGTGACACAGAAGTGATACCCGGAGTAAACCTACGATCTCCCATCCACTCATCAAGATTCCTCTTGAAGAGAGTCAATGAGGGACTCTGCCTAACCTGGACTGGGATTTTATTCCAGAGTGAAGGGAGCCTCTGGGTTATGAATCTGTCCCTCCAGCATGTCCTATTTATTTCAGTGCTGAGGTTCAAGTCTCTCGAGCGCATAGCTCGATGGGATTTGGATTTTCTGAGGTGCAGCATGTCCATTAATTCCGGGTTGGACATGGCTTTATACGTCAGGCACAGATCGCCTCTGAGCAGGCGGTATGCCACTGAGTAGAGCTGGAGTTTCTTTAACCGGGCAGCATATGGCATCTGTTTGAGCCCTATGGTCCTCTTGGTGAGGTACTTTTGGGGTCTTTCCAGTTGCTGCAGGTGTCTGGTAAGATACATCCTGAAAGGGGCATTGTACTCAATTATGGGCCTGATGAGTGATGAGTAAAGAGGCACGGTGACCTCCCCTGATCTAGATGTGAATCCCTTCATGATTAGGTGGGCTATATAAAATGTTTTTCTAACCACTTTGGCCACGTGGTTGTCAAATGAGAGATCGCTATCAACTTGGGTCCCCAGGTCTCTAATTACTTCTTCTGTACTTAATGGATTATCACCTATGTGGTAATTTGTGAGCACTTTGTTTTTGCCAAAGGGGATGACTATACACTTTTTGGCGTTTAGCTTGAGGCCATGGCTCTGGCACCAGTTGTCTGTTTCTATGAGTCCGTTTTGGAGGATGCTTGTGTCAGCTGGAGAGTCGATTATGGCACCCAGTTTGCAGTCATCTGTGAACTTAGTCAGCCACAGTCCTTCCGTGTTGGCCTGTACCTCCGAGAAATATATACCGAACAAGAGAGGTCCCAGGATTGAGCCTTGTGGGATGCCACTTGTAACTGGTATGGAGTCTGACATGGCTCCAGCAATTCTAATCAGCCAGTTTGCAACCCATCTAGTGACATAGGGGTTTATATTTAAGCTGGTGAGCTTATCTATAATGCCCGAGTGGGATATTGTATCGGAGGCTTTTGCGAGGTCCAGGTAGGCTGTGTGGACCACCTTCCCCTCATCAATGGCCTTGGTGACTGTTTCAAAGAAATCAACCAGGTTTAAGAGGCAGGATCTGCCCTTAACAAAGCCGAACTGGGTAGGATCCAGTGTCTGTAGGTCCCCAATATCTTTATATATGAGGTCCATGATGATCCTTTCCATAGCTTTGCAGACCAAGCTAGTCAGGTTTATGGGGCGATAGTTTCCAGGATCCGTTGAGGCACCACCTTTGTGGAGAGGGACCACTGTTGCTGTACGCTACTCTTTGGGTACATATCCTGTAGTAAGGCTGATATTGAACAGTAGTTATATGTTTGGGTTTAGCTCTTCTTGGAGTTCATGTAGGACGCAACCCGGGACACCGTCTGGTCCCATTGATGCTGTGTTTTTTTATTTGGAGAGGGCAGCTCTTACCTGAGCATCTAAGATGTCAGGGGGGCAGCACTCTGCTGGGATAAATATTTGCCCTTTTGGTGGGGAAGGGGGGGAGAAGTTTGCGCTGAACCTGTCAGCTAGGATGTTGGCAATGTCTGTGGGTTTGGTGTATTTTTTGTCATTTTGGACTAATTCTGAGCATATCTGGTAATTCCCACCTAGGTTCCTAACCTAACTAAAGAAAGCCTTGTGATTATCCTTAGTGTCCTGTGCAATTTTTTTCTCAAAGCTGGCCTTAGACGATTTTATGAGTGCCCGTAGTTTTTTGCTAATACTGATCAGAGATGCCTTCCCTTTTTGGGATTTTGCTCTATCATGTAGTAGCTTCCTCCTTCTACTGTATAGTTTGTTTATGACTGGGGTCCACCAGACAGGATGTCTGCCTTTGGAGGAATGGGTCTTGGTTTTATTTGGGATTGCATGATCCATGCATTCCTGAAGGTGTTCATAGAATGCGTTTATAAAGGATTCTGCAGTCTGGGCCATATTTTCCACAGGCCCGGGGGCTTTGAAGGATTCCACCTCAGTTTTGAGGAGTGTGAAATTTGCTTTAGAGAAGTTTTTCACTGTGGTTTTCAGGGCAGGGGGTGGAGTTGAGATGTGAATATCCAGTGAGATTAGTTTATGGTCTGATCTTACCAGTGAGGGATACACTTCTGGTCTGGAGCATAGAGTCCCCATGTTGGTGATGATCAGGTCCAGTATGTTTTCCCCTCTTGTGGGAGTGGTAACAAGTTGTTCCATAGCATTTGAGTTTATAAATTCTAGGAACCTTTGGGCTAGGGTGTTGGAGCTAGAGTAATGCTCCCAGTCTATGTTTGGGTAGTTGAAGTCGCCCAATATAATGGTGTTTGGAGAGACCTGCATATTTTCCAGTGTTCTCAGGAAGGCTGAGTGGGGTTCCTGGGTTTGGGAGGGTGGTCTGTAGCAGGCTATAAACTGGAAGGCAGTTTTACCCACTGTTAGTTGCACATGGATAGTCTCTGATGCTTCGTGCTGTGCCACCAACCTGGAGGTGTGGGTATCTTTGACAAATATTTATACTCCCCTTCATTTTGTGGTACGGTCCAAGTTTTGGGGCCAAAAAGCATGGTATGAGGTATAACCTGGTAGTGCTGGGGTACTCTCGGAAGCTTTGAACCAGGTTTCTGTTACTGCACAGATATTGATGTTCTCCATGCTAAGGAGAGTTTCGAGTGCGTGCATCTTGAGGTTTAGACTTCTGGCATTGAGTAGCATTACTCTTGGTTTCATATCCCTT
Source organism: Protopterus annectens (assembly GCF_019279795.1). NCBI lineage: Eukaryota > Metazoa > Chordata > Ceratodontiformes > Protopteridae > Protopterus > Protopterus annectens. The sequence goes on along the minus strand of NC_056729.1, from coordinate 647,532,941 downwards.
GTGATACCTATGGAGGTGGGTTTGTCTTTTGAGCCTTGCCTTAAAAAGGCAGTATGGGCGTAGCAAGAGCCTTTGCCAATATCCGAAAGCCCAGGGGTGACAGGTGCAAGCCGTCCCTAGTGAAGCATCATGGCTTGTCGAGCATGTCATCCCAGGCTGACAGGCATTGGATCCCCTTTGAATGACACCAATACTTAAGCCAATTGTTGAAATTGATCATCTTGTCTTCATATTGTGGCATCATTCTTGGTGAGGGTAAGATGCTACTCAAGGTCAGGGTCATACCGGCCTGGGCTACATGCTCAGAGAGCTCCTCTATGTCTCTTTTCATGTAGTCCAGGGAGGTACGTCTCAGGTCATTCACACCAGCATGGACAATGACCGAGTCATATTTGTACTTGCCTTGGAGTGACCTGAGTGCTTGTGTTATGTGGCGGATCCTAGCGCCCGACAGGCAGCTCACCGTGACCTTCTTCTTGTTCAGCCTGGTGAGCGGGACGTCAGTGTGCCTGATGATAGAGTCACCTATTACAAGTGTATCAGGTGTGTTGTTTAGCCTTAAGGGCTGTGACTGTTCGCACACTGACTTTGTGAGCTATGTGTTGCACGTGTTTTGTTTTGGGGTAGCGGTTGCTTGGGTGTCTGCTTTGGAGGTCTCTGCTGCTTAGGCAGATTTTTATTTAGAGCCTCCGAGTATGTTTTTGTATGTTTATGTGTTTGGTTTGCTGTCGTGGTAGGTCTATGTGAGACTGGAATTGTAGTGAGTGTGGTTTCCTTCTCCTCCTGACTGGTTTCGCCAGTACTGAGTTGAGAGAGCTTAGCCTCCAGTATGGCTATATGGTTGCATCTCTCACATGTTGGAATTTGTTGGGAGGAGGAGAGGGTTGTCTGTGTACATGAGGCAGTTGTAACATTGCCTCAAGATTTCCAGATTCACCAGCTGGACCAGAGAGGAGATTGACAACTGACCTTTGGACATGCTAGAATAGTATTGGGAATTCCTTTATAATTGAAAAAAAGGGCCAATGGGGAACGAGGTACTCAAGGGGAGTTTGTGAGGGTGTAGTGCTTTTAATATTTTAGTGCTGACTTATATAATTGCTTTAGTGAGCAAGTGCCAGTTAACTTAAATGCAAAAATGACAAACAGTAACTTTCTTTTAAGTGAAACAAGGAAATAAGTACAGTAAGCAATGCAGATATCACTAGGGATCCACAGAAGCGCTGAAAAGCCGCGTTTTAGGTGGAATTAGCGTTTCAGGGAAATAACAAGCAAACAAACAAGCAGCATACAAATAAAGCTAGATTCAGCAAGCCTGGATCTAGTTTATGCTTCAGCAAACAAGGTGTACCAATTTCAGTAAGAAATAGTTCAAATATGCAGGCACTATAAGCCTTTAACCAGAAATTCCTAGCTCAGAAGGGCAGAGTCCAGCCTCTCCTCCCACAAGAGTGCAGACCACGAACCTTCTTAATGTAAATTAACTGGCCTGAAGCCCAAGTGCTTAAACCAGAACTAATACACTTTTAGAATAACAGACACTGAGCCCTCAATCAGCAGTTCCCAACTTAGAAGGATGTAAGCTACCTGTTCTGCCACTACAGTGCAGACCACAAACCTTCTTAATGTAAAACAACTGGTGTGAAGCCCAAGTGCTTAAACCAGAATTAATACACTTTTAGAATAACAGACACTGAGCCCTCAATCAGCAGTTCCCAACTTAGAAGGATGTAAGCTACCTGTCCTGCCACCACAGTGCAGGCCACAAACCTTCCTAATGTAAAACAACTGGTCTGAAGCCCAAGTGCTTAATCCAAAGACTTAGAATGATAGCTACACTTTAATCAGGTTACTACCAAGCAGTAATAAATACAATTGAATACTTTAAAGAATGCCTGGATTAGTGCTCAGGTTATACAAACAAAGCTAGATTCAGCAGGCCTGGATCTAGTCTATGCTACAGCAAACAAAGTGTACCAATTTCAGTAAGAAGCAGTTTAGATATGCAGGCACTATAAGCCTTTAACCAGAAATTCCCAGCTAGAAGGGCAGAGTCCAGCCTCTCCTCCCACAAGAGTGCAGACCACGAATCCTTTTAATGTAAAATAACTGGCCTGAAGCCCAAGTGCTTAAAACAGAATTAATACACTTTTAGAATAACAGACACTGAGCCCTCAATCAGCAGTTCCCAACTTAGAAGGATGTAAGCTACCTGTCCTGCCACCACAGTGCAGACCACAAACCTTCCTAATGTAGAACAACTGGTCTGAAGCCCAAGTGGTTAAACTAAAAGGCTTAGAATGAGTTACACCAAGCAGTAATAAATACAATTGAGTACTTTTAAGATGATGCAAAGGCAAAATAAAGTAGGAAGAAACACAAATACAGTAAAAGCAGATTTTTTTTTTTTTTGAGTGAGCAAATGAGATGGGCCCAGGAGTTACAGGACAGAAACAAGTGCAAATGCAGGCCTTCAAATCAGAAAGTTGAGCGAGATGGAAGACCGCCCAAATGGCCAATAACTACAAATTCTGGGCCAGAACCACTCCTTATGTGGTAGACAGGTTACCTAGTGCTTACCACTCCCACTGATAAGCTAGAAGGCTTCCGTCCAACACAGAAAGGTTTGGGGGCTCAGAAGCTTACAAATAGTCCTGGATACAGCAAATCTGTATCTGGAACACTAATTACAGGAAAGGTAGGAAACAGGCTTACAATTTTTTTTTTTTCAGAAAAGTAGCAAAAACAGTAGTAAAAACAATTCACATGCAGTGCAAGCTGGCACACTTGAGTATGTAGCAATATTAGTCCACACACAGTTTGAAAAAATGTAATTAAATTAAAAAGGACTAAAAGCAAGTGCAGAAAGGGTTTATTAGGTAGAATGCGGTAAAGAGATGGGACTGGGGGAGTGTCCTAGATCAAATCTACAGTGGGGTGGGCACTGCAAAAGCCACCAAATTTAAACTACTACCAGAACCGGGAGGGTGTGGGGAAGTTTCAACAGAGATGTGAGGAATCAGAGTGCAAATTATAAAACCCAAAAAATATATACTGATCTCTGTATATTTGCAAAACACTAAGACAACAGATATCTAAGCAACAATTTAGCTCTATAATACAGAATAATACAGAAAAATATACTCAGCTCTATATATTTGCAGAAAGTCTTGTAACTCAAATAGTTCTCCAACATCAGCCATGACATTATCCAGTGTGGAGGAACCTGACACTGAAACATATATGGCAATATAAAAACACACCTCGGTGTATTAATGCCTGCTTCTCAAATGCCTACATTCTATTGATGTCACTGCTGCAAAAACAGATTGTGCAAAACAGAGTAATTTGCAAGATGTATAGACAGCATACTTTATATGGACTGACACTATTTCTTATTACAGGCAATGCTGGCATGCCGGTAATAACAAAAAATCTGCTCATTAGGTGTATGGGTCTGAGTCAGGCAGGTTGCACTGCACTTTATTCATGTTAGGGAATACCCGAGGTGTAGCTAGTTATTTTGCATCTATTGCTGTCCCTCAATCTAATGTTCCCCTCAACTTTAAGTTGATGAGGAAAAGGACAAAATCCTTCTCTGTCAGACTTGAGGTGCCAAAAAAAAAAAAAATTAAACTTCTCTACATTTTTAGCAGGTGACTGCTGCAGTTTATACCATACCTGAAGGGCTACAGTGCTTCAGTTTTGACTACAAATGCAGCACCGACATTTATTTCATGTTAACAAATGCAGTGGCAACATTTATTTATGAATGTTGGTAATGTTCTAAAGTCTTATCAGGATTTGCTGATCATGCTGCCAAACACTCTGTGCCTGGGGTGGCTGTCCCCTTCATCCCACCCTAGCTAGACCTCAGGGCATTATCAATTGATACCTGACGTGCTTGGTGAAGTTTTGTTCTGAGGTGTATTCCTCCACCAGGAATGAGAAACCTGTCATGTCCCCCAGACAGAGATGCCAGAAACTCCTCGGTGTCAGTTAATGGAGAATCTAATAGCAAGCTTTCACCTGTGACACTTCGCTCCTCTGCCAAGTGAGTTGTCTTGTTTTATGCATGACTAATCATGTTGGTGATCTTACGTCTTAACTTTCTCATGCATTCATTTAGGGTCATTGACTGTATTAACCTGTTCAACAAGGTCCCACCAAGCATACCTTCAAAAGACTAGGCCTTTATTTTCAGGTTGAAGTATTTGCCAACATTGTTCACAAAGGCCCTGTAAGAGAATGTCATTCTCTGCCTGGGAAAAATTGGAGTTCCTCCTCATTTCCTCAACTATGTGCACCTGTAAATGTAAACATACACATGTGTAAGCTGTTGGCACAGGTTCATAAATGATTACTAGACTAATGATTCCAGGGAGCCTTTCTAAGCCTAGACATACTTCCCAAAAGTGAGACTCAAACCCTCTACCTTGTGTTTTTAAGGTAATACTCTAACCATTACACCAACCCCCAACCCTTCTCATCCACATCTCCATTCTACACAACAAAGTCCAGTGTTATCATGGACTGTATTTCTACCCACCCACTGATAAACCTGTGACACCTCATAGGTTCATAGGCTCATACTAGGCTGTTGATCCAGAGGACCATTTGTAGTGTAGTCAGTGACCCTACAAAATGTATGCAGACATGAATAAATACTAGACCATTAGTTCTGACCACTTTCCATAAGGGCTACATGGGTCAAACCAGGAGTTTAACTTACGATTGTTCATCCAGATGTCTAGATTATGCTTAAACTGTATCATGGAGCTACTATGCTATAACTCTAAGGGGAGTCTGCTCCATAAAAGAGGTATTCTTTGCAAGGATCTCTATCTTGCCAACAGGTCTTATTAATGTTTAGGTAGTAGTTTAGATCCCTTGAGTGGGGATTTAGAGTGGCATTAGTTTTGTGAATGTGTAGGAGGTTGCATAGGACAGGATCTTTTGAGGGTCTGTAGGCAAGGCAGCATTCTCCTCTCAACAGTTGGTAGGAGATGGAAAAAAGTGAGAGTAACTCAAGGAGGCTATATCCTTGATTTTTTTTTTTTGGTAAGGAAATGCTGCAGTTTGTCAAGCTGGGTCATATGACTAGCCAAGTGTATACTAAAGAGGGTATTATATTCTAGTTTTGGCTGATAAGGATGGAGCATAGCACAGTAATGACTTCCTTAGATCTAGAATATATCCCCTGGTGGTTAGTCTGACTATCACAACTGTAGTTATCAAAGTTTTGTTCATTTTCAGTGAAGATGCCCAAGTCCCTAATCACCACATTAATTTTAGGGAGTTGTCACTTATGTGCTAGGACAGGAGCCTTTGTTTTCCAAATGATGTAATGTTGCATTCTTTGGCATTTAATTTGCAGCTGTAGTCCAAGAACCTTTAGTTAGCATGAGTTAGACCCTCATGGAGAATACATAGGTCATCTAGGGTATTTATGACATCTCTGCGTTTGTAGTCATTGCTAAACTTTGACAGCCACAAGCCTTTGGTGCCTGCTTTAACATTAGAGAAGTAAACACCAAAAAGAAGTTGCTCCAGGACCAACCTGCGAAGGACACAACTGTTAAGTACACTTGAGAGTGTACCTGGAACTCTAACAAACTCAGCATCTCTACTGGATTCTTACCAAAAATGTAAATAAGCTAGTTTGCTATCCCATCTGTAACTTAGGAGGTTACATTGAATTGGATTAGCTTATCAACATTGGCTGAATGTGGAATTATATTGTTTAAGTCCAGGTATGCAATGTGAACTGATTTACGCAAGTCTAATGCCTTAATGACGTGCTCAAAAAAGTCCACCTGATTTAAGAGGCAGGTTCTGCCTTTAAAAACCCAAAATGGTTAAGGTCCAGGGTGTGAAGAGTGCCTACTTTCTTGTTTTTGAGGTCCACAGTGATGCACCCCATTGCATTACAAATAAAGATGTTGAGGCTGAGGTTTATAGTTGCCCAGGTCAGTCATGGGTCCCCCTTTCTGGAGTGAGATGATTACAGTTCTAGCTTTCCAATATAACAGCAAATATTCCTACTTATAGCAAAGATCAGCAACATCTAAGGACCTTTACAACAACATTCTTTGTAACCCTGCTCTTAGTATATGATACCCGTTCATGTACTGAGGTGTGCAAGCGGTGATTGTAGATTTTTGTGATTCTTATTTGCTAATTTATAGTAGCTACAGCTAGAACATTATTATATCTCATAGCACTCCATTTGCTTTATATACAGCTGGTCTCACTTCTAATTGTGCAATTTTAATGCTTACATGTATCATTATTTATTGTGACAATGTATAGAGTTGTTTAACAATTTCATGTCTCAGGTCAGTTTACAGTTAGAACACCTGTAAGTTTCCGGACTGTGTGAAATCACACTAGCTGACCACAACCAGTTCAGCTTCACCTTTGGCACAGCTCTGACTAAATTTCAAATTTATTTATTTATTTTTATTTTATTTTATATTTGTTGACCGGGCTAGTCCAGCTGGATATATGTCCATTTTCAGTGGAGGCCCGGGAAGAAAAGCTCCAGAAATTTCAGCATTATAAAAGGTCAAGACAAAGACATTGACATTTTTTTTTTTACGATATTACAAGGAAAAGAAAAAAAAATTATCAATGAAATAGATGAGCAAGACTGAGTCAGTTACATTAGAAATGGTGAATTACAAATCTTTATAACATATTTAAGGATTTTATATTATGAATTCTGTTATGGAAGGAAAATGAAATCTAAAACTAAACTAGTTATAGGTAGTAGTTTATATTAATTGGTACTAAGTTCACACAAACATAGGAAAGAAAATGCAGGAGATCAATAGATAGAGTATAGAAGATCAGCAAACCAGGATGATTTATAGTGTTCTTACTCACTTAAGCTATGATACTATATGAAGGTGATTGTTTATTCTACAGTATTTACATATTTACATGAGGAAAAAATCCTAAGGAAGGGTAAACTCGCTAATAATTAGTGAGTAAACACAAGTTTATGATCATGAGAGACTGGGAATAATGAAAGTCTAGTTAAAAGTCAGGTGCTTAGTCTGGTTTGACACAGGGACATAGCCAGTGTGATTTAAGGTGGGGTTTAAGCTTGCTTTTAAATATGCTGACAGAGGATATTGAGGTTAGCTGGCTTAGGAGGATGTTCCAGGCTTTACCTACTGTATTGAAGATATCACCAGCTGAGTTGTTGGATTTTGAGATTTGAACAAGTAGTTTATTAGATGAGCGTAAGGTCTTGAGATTGTTATAGGGGATGACTAGGGATGTAAGTATGGGTGTATTTTGAGGTAAGTACAAGATTTTATGGGCTACTATTAGTTGATTAAAAAGTATTAGATTTGGCAGCTCTAACCATCCTAGCTGCTTCAGGTTGATGCAGTGATGAGTTCTATAGGAGGACCCAGCTGCAAATCTGGCAATATTGTTGTAGCAGGATGAAAGTTTATTCAGATTACTTCTACATATTTTGGTATAGATGGGGGAGGCATAGAGCAGGGTAGAGATGAGGTGGGTGCGAGCAATAATAACTCTGGCTGGAGGTGTTAGAAAGGGTTTGATTCTGTAGAGTGAGCCTAGTTTCTTGTTTACTGTTTTTATGGTGTTATTAATGTGAGGTTCAAAGGACAAGTTATTATCTATTAGAACTCCGAGTAGTTTAGTGGTTGGTTCAGGAGATATATTAGTTCCGTTATTTGAAGTAATAGTAAAGTTAAGTGGGGAGGTTCTGTGAGTGGGGGTAAATAGTAGCATTTTAGTTTTTTGGGGATTAAGAATAAGACGTCTTTGTAGAAGCCAGTTTTCAACTGTACTAAAGGTCTTTTGGGTTAGTGACTGAAGTTCTGCTTGAGAAGTAGCAGAGCATAGGAGTGTGGAGTCATCAGCGTATTGGATACAGTCAGCTTGTGGAATTATAGAATGGAGGTCATTTGTAAAGATGGAGAAGAGTAGTGGGCCTAATATAGATCCTTGTGGGACCCCTAGAGCGACTGGGAGATGAGAAGATAAAGTATTTTCCCATAGTACAGCCTGTTGCCTGTTATTTAGGTATGATTGGAACCACTGTATAGTATGGATATCCATTGACAGGTTTCTGAGTGTGTCAATAAGTAGGTGGCGGTTGACCATGTCAAAAGCTTTAGACAGATCAATAAAAAGGGCAGAAGATAGAGTATCATTATTACGATTACTGTTAATATGGTTTGTGAAGGATAAGAGAGCAGAGGTGGTGCTATGATATGGTTTAAAGCCATGTTGGCAGGGTGCTAGTAAATTGTGATTGAGTAGGTAGGTTACCAGTTGTAGGTGTATACATTTTTCCATTATTTTTGCTAAAGGAGATAGAATAGCTATGGGCCTGTAATTCGATAACTCCTTGGAGTTGCCACCCTTATGCAGGGGAATAATGTGAGAGACTTTCCAGATTAGAGGAATAGTTCCTTCAGAAATAGTTCTGTTAATGAGGATGGATATGGGGTAGGCTTTGACTTTAGCAGCTTTTTGCAGGTACTCTGCAGGTAATTGATCAGCTGAGAGTGCAATGGGTTTAAGTTTCTGTAAGAGTTTACAGATGAGTGAAGTGGGCACTGGCTGAAAGTGAAATAGAGGAGAATTATTGGGAGAGGATGTGGTAGAGCATGGGGTGTTAGTGGATAGCTGGTTGGCTTGGGATTGTATAGTTTCAGTGAAATAAGTATTAAATGAGTCAGCTATTTGGATGGGATTGTTGTCGTCAGAGCCAGAGGGGGAGGGAGTACTTGAGCGTCCAGGGTGTAGGAGGTTATTGAGGCTTCGCCAGAATTTTTGGGGATTATTTTGGTTGGTTTGTTGTAGCTGATAGTAGTAGTTTCTTTTATCGGCTAGTGTGGCTTTTTTTGTTTCATTTCTTAACTGTCTGAATTGCAGGTGGTCTGAGGGGCTTTTTGTTGAGCGCCACTTGGCCCATAGTTTATTTCTTTGGAGTATTTTTTGTTTAGTAGTTTTGGTGAGCCATGGTGCTGGTTTGGTTCTAATTCTGACTTTGCGTAATGGGGCACGGTTGTCTAAAATGGATAGGAATTTAGAGTTAAAGTATTTCACAGCATTATCTATTGGGAGGTATTTCAGGGGTGACCAGTCACAGGTGTCTAGTTCAGCTTGAAAGTGAGTAGGGTTAAAAGTTTTGGTAGTGTGAATAGTTCTAGAGATGGTTGAGTTTGGGATGTCAGTTTTAATTCTGATTAAATAGGTAAGCAAGTGGTCACTTATGTCCTAAGGAAGGGTGCCTGTTTTATAGTTTAGTTGGGGAGTATTAGTGAGTATCCAGTCAAGGGTACTAATTTTGTTGTTAGTTTTGTTGATACGGGTAGAAGATGTTATAGTTTGGGTAAAGCCATATAAGTTAATATGAGAAGAAGGCTGCTCAGATATACAGGAGTTCCAGTTAATGTTAAAATCTCCAAGTATAATGGTTTCTTGGGGGTAGTTGCTTGAGAATCAGCTGAGAATAGCCTCTAATGTGTTGATGTTATTGCCAGGGGGAAGATAAACACATGATAGATATATGGCTTTGCTTTTGTTAAGCTGAATTTTAGTTAGAAGAATTTCTACATTGTTGCAAAGTAGAGGTTTGGGGTCTAACAAGGTAATTTGTGACGTGTAGGAGGTTGCATAAGAATGTATGTTTCATATTTATATGATTGTACCACTCACTCTGTTATCTATATTTGCTCACTATACATCACCAGGATGCTCTGGTATCCCCCGCCCCTCCCCATATAGCTCTAATCTTCCACTAGGTTACCTTTCTTGTACCAGCTTTCTACTGTATTGCTTAGTTGTAGCAGCTATCTAGTGGAAGCACTCTCTTTCATTTCCCTCAACGTTCAGCCACTCCTACTGCTCTGGAACTGTAATCTATTTGAATTAGCCTCCAGTATTCTTTTGCATTTACATATGCTACTATGTTGTTTTTTATTTCAACTATCAGCTAGAGGCTAACATTTTTAGTATCATATCTATTATCCAGACACTTTCTAGCTTACGTTGTGTTCATTTCTATGCTTCTTGGATTTCTGCCACTTTCCTACCTACTTTCTTCAACCTTTCTCTCCTCTCTTAAGTTTCACATCCTACTTTCTTAACAGGATTAGTCTTAGTCATTCAACCTAGTACAAGAATCTAGACATAGAATAACATTTAGATTTAGCAACTTACTGACTGTTTTTTTGACGACAGCTGCAGCAATTGGGGACCAGGTCCAAATTCGGTGCATTGTATAACTATTCTTATCTAATTAGGATATTTGCACTATCCCACCTCCCATCATGCTTTCTGAGTTTTTAAAATCCCTATCTAGTGTTTTGCGCCATCTTTGTAACCCTACTCTTAGTATATGATACACATTCGCGTACTGGTGGTACGCAAGTGATGATTGTAGATTTTTGTGATTATTTGCTCATTTATACTAGCTGCAGTTAGAACATTATTATATCTCGTAGCACTCCATTTGCTGTATATACAGCTGGTCTCACTTGTAGTTCTGCAATTTTGATGCTTACATGTATCATTATTTATTGTGACAACGTATAGAGCTATTTAACAATTTCAGGTATTTTGTGTATACTAAACTATTTGTTATGGAGAACATTAAGGGGATTTTTTAATTAACAATTCGGATTAATTGTGAATTCTAGTGTAATTTTTTTTAATATTAAGCTGTATTTAGTGTTAATTTGTTGCTTCTGATCTAATCTAAATGCTGTGTTCAATTTACTATTCTTACTTACGTCTTTTTGCTTTATTCTTTGTCTGCAAATATTTTGTTTCTTTATGTTACTTATAACCTATCTGTTTAACAGTATCCTATTCCTTCTGCTCATGTCATTCTAATTGTTTACTCATTTTGCGATTGCCTGCTCTTTTCCTTCGCTTTGTTTATCTCATATTAGTTCTGTTATTAAACTCTGTTTGAATACACCAACTTACCTAACATTTCCTCTCTATCCCCTCTTCTTATGTATCATCAGTTTATAGTTAGAACTCCTGTAAGGTTCCTGACTGTGTGAAATCACACTGCCTGACTGTGACAAGCTCAGCTTCACCTTTGACACAGCTCTGATTAAATTTCAATGAATGTATATTTCATAGTTAAATGATAGTACCACTAACTCTACTGTATTGCTATACTCACTCGCTGTACATCATTGGGATGCTCTGGTAGCTCCCACCCCTCCCCATATAGTTCTAATCTTCCACTAGGTTACCTTTCTTGCAACAGCTTTCTGTTGTATTGCTTAGTTGTAGCAGCTATTTAGTGGAAGCACTCTCTTTCTTTTCCCTCAACTTTCAGCCACTCCTACTGCTCTGTAACTGTAATCTATTTGAATTAGCCTCCGGCATTATTTTCCATTTACATAGGCTACTACGTTTGTTTTAATCTCAACTATCAGGTAGGGGTTAACATTTTTAGTATCATATCTATTATCCAGACACTTTCTAGCTTACATTGGGTTAATTTCTAAGCTTCTTGGATTTCTGCCACATTCCTACCTGCTTTCTTTAAAGCTTCTCTCCTTTCTTAAGTTTTGCATCCATCTTTTCTTAACCGAATTAGTCTTAGCCATTCAACCTAGTTCAAGAATCTAGACACAGCGTAACAGTTGGATTTAGTAGCTTACTAATTTTTTTTTACAACAGCTGCAGGAATTTGGGTCCAGGTCTAACCTGCTCCTGGCTCACTTCTGTCTTCGACCCTACCCCCAAATTTTACCCCTTTACTCCTACATTTATTTTAACCTAACCACACCTGCCAGACCTAATTATACAATCACCACCTCTATTGAATACACACCCACACCCATCTGGCTAAGTATCCCCCTTTCCAATAAAGCACCAAATCTCTCCTCCTCCTCTTTTACTCTCATCCAGTCATCTATTTAATTAATTACTCTTTTTCATAGACTCCTCTTTTTCACCTAACTTATAACACTCCTAACCAAAATGCTCTCAATCTAAAATATCTCTCAATAATCAAAGTCAAACAATGCTACTCTTACATACATCTCTGCTAATCTTCCTAATTCCAGCCTTTCATCTAACATTCTATCACAATAAATTAATAATAAAACCATGCTTTCCTACCTGTGTACTCCCATCACCACCGCATACTACACACATTAATATTGCCATAGCACCAAACCTCTTTAATACTACCAGGACAGAATTTTTTTACAGCTGTGCACATTAACTCACTACTCCGTATCTTCTTCGTAACTACACTAGACTAACACTCACTCACACCCATTCCTACATATAATATCTCACCTCAAACTTAGTGATGACATGCACCCTAATCCAGGTCCCAACACCAACGGGTACTCCACACTCCACCCAGTACATTCTCTCACAACACTTCCAACCTATCCCACAATGGTTCTGACTTTCTACTTATCAACATGAATATTAGGGGGCTAGCAAACAACATAGATACATGTTATGCTTTTCTCTCACTCTGCTCCCCTGACATAGTAGTTTTAACTGAAACCTGGCTGAAACCTCAGATAAGTGACAATGAAATTCTAACCTCAAGCTTTATAGACTGGACATAATTCACAAACATAGTGGAGATATAGCCATAATATATAAAAATACACTCAAACTAGAATGGTTAGAACCAAACCACCCAGTAACTATTAAGGCTGAAGTATTATTTACCCGTCTTGAAGTAAATCCCAATAAACATATAACCTTTAAAGCAATCTACACCCCTCCTGGTAACAACCTGAACATAACTGAGGACTTTCTTCACTATATATCCTTGACATTTAATCAGGAAACAATAACAGGAGACTGCAATACTGACTGCTCCACTTGTACCTCGGATAACCCCACAAACTTCATCAACTTCTTTGAATTTTCCCAGCTAATACAATCTCCAACTAGAACAGACAAAAACTCTAATAGGCAATCAATTTTAGACTGGACTCTAACCAGCAACCCATCTCTGACTCAAAAATCAGGATGTCTTCCAGATAGTCTCAGTGACTATCTACCTACATACCTACTCAAACAACTTCTGCACCCCAAAAATACTATATACAGACTAATTCCCAACAAAAAGAACTTCTCACCCCATACTTTTATATCCATCCTCCAGCATTGTAATTGGTCCCCACTAAAAGTTCTCCTTGTTGATTCTACCATTGAATACTTTAATAACAAATTCCTAGACATACTAAACAGCCTAGCATCCTCTTTATGTAAGGGTAAAATCAAACTACACACCACGGTTAACAAAATACACCAAACAGTTACTCAAGCTTAGAGATAAATCATGGGTACATTATCAGGGTCTACATTAAAACATCAAGTTTCAGAACTTCGAATGTTCTAATATCAATCCCTAATAAGTGAAAGCTGAAAATAGCGAAGTTTCAGTAAACCAAATTCTTTCCTAGAGAAAGAATTTGTTTGTCCGTTCCTGTCACTTCGCTATTTTCAGCACTGTGGTGGAAAGTTACGGGTCGGGTTCAGGCAAGTGTGCGATTGTGTGGATGTAAGGGTTAGGGTGGGTTAGGTGAGTTAGGGTTAGGGTGTGGGTCAGGTAAGTGTGTGAATGTGTGGACGTGAGGGTTAGGTTGGGGTAGGTGAGTTAGGGTTAGGGCGCAGGTGAGGTGTATGTCAGATAGTGACGGACCTTAGGGTTAGAGTTTGAGTTAAGGTAAGTGGGTAGATAGTGGTGTATGTACAGTTTAATGTAGGGTTAGATGTAAGATTTTAGGTGTATGTGTGTAGATTGCTGTTTGTTTGGTGTGTTTGTGTTTTGTGTATGTGTTTTGGAAGAGCAATTTTTTTTCCCTAGGAAAAAATTTGCTGTTGGAATTTTCGATGTTATCAGTTGTCGCTTAATAGGGGGTCGATATTAGAACATTCGAAGTTCTGAAACTTCGATGTTTTAATATAGACCCCATTATCAGACCAATAAAAAACAATCTACCTTTGATTATTACCAGCAACTAAGAAATAAAGCCAAAAAACAGATCAAGTGTGATAAAAAATATACTATACTATACTGTCATCCAGGAAAAACACCAAAACAACCCTCATAAATTCTGGACTGCCTTGAATCAACTACTACATCCTGGTCAATCCTTAACTCCAACACCTTCCGCTACAAATATTACAGATACTGTCTACCCAGTATAATAAATGATTTATTAATGCTATACTATCATCATCCAAAAATAACAGTATAATAAATGATTTATTAACGCTATACTATCATCATCTAAAAATAACAGTAATGCTCCCTTAACCATACCTAAAGAAGCAGAGGAATTTTCCGATGCCTTCTCCCTCAAGCCTTTCCAAACCAGCACCATAAAAAAACTACTCAGCAAACTCAAACTGACATCTCTCGCTGCCAACAAATTACCTATTGAATACTTGAAACTGGCTGCTGATGCTATCTCTTATCCCATCTCTAGCATAATGAACCGATCTATCACAGAACAATATGTGCCCAAACTATAAAAAAAAATCGTACATCATCCCACTACACAAAGATGAAACCTCCAAAGAACTGCAGGCCAATAGCAGTATTATTACCACTGTCATAAATTCTAGAAAAATGTATACACTTACAACTCATGAATTACCTTCTAACCAATAATGTTCTATCTCATACCCAACATGGCTTCTGACCCATTCATAGTACCACTATCGCCCTCATAAGTTTCACCAACACTAACAACCAATTCAGAAATAACAGACACCTAGTTTCATCCATCTTTCTAGATATGTCCAAGGAAATTGACACCATATCCCATCAAAAGCTCCTCATTGGACTCTCAGTCCTAAAACTAAGCCATGCTGCCCTTTCATGGTTTCATAACTACCTATCTGACTAAGAACAAGCTGTCAAATGACAACATATCTCCTCCTTCTTACCTGTCACCGTAGGCATGCCACAGAGTCCAATACTAGGCACACTCCTTTTCACAATCTTCACTAATAAATTCCATACTGCTACCCACCATGCCACTATTGTGCAGTATGAAAATGATTCCACTGTAATCTGTGCTTCACATTCCCTTCCACATCTCGAAGAAATAACCCCCAAATCCTTCTCAGCTGTAGAATCTTGGCTCTCTAACTATGAATTTATCCTCAACCCCAATAAAACCAAATTAATGCTTTTTTCAAATAGCAAAACCCCTGACTGCCTACCCTCCTTTCTAATTTATTTATCAAACAATGCCAAGACTGATACTGTAGCTCACATAAAATTGCTTGGAGTCACTGTTGAGAGAAACACGAAATTCAATAAACACATATCTCTAATCATTAAAAAGGCCCACATAAAATAAGCTCTCTATACAGACTCAAGCCATATCTCACCAACACCACTATGCAATCTATTGCCAGAATCCACTATTATCTACCCTTCTTTATGCCTCTCCCATCTTCACTAATCTCAAGAAAACAGACCTAACTAAAGTAAAACCCTGCTACAACAAGACTGTCAGATTTGCCACTAACGTACTATATAGATTCCACCATTGTTACTGTTCTTCGTCAGCTCATCTGGTTAGAACTTCCCAGTCTATTAACCTTCACCTAACTTACAGCTGCCAATACCGTGATATACAAATCTAATAAGTGCCTATTAATTCAAAAAACTACTGCAACCCTACTCCAATAATAGATCCCTGAGATCTCCTGACAAATTTCTACTACAAGTTACAAAATCTAATAACACTTAATGGGGACTCACTCTGCTTGAAACGTATCTTCAGGACCTGGAATTCTTTAGCTCACAGATCCTAACTGCCACTAACCTCTCTAAGTTCAAACAACTTCTCAAGACTCACTTAGCTGACACCTGGCTCTGTACATGCTCATCCCCTGGATGAATAGTATCGTTCTTATGTTTCCACTTGGATCTATACATTTCTATCTTAGTTAACCTTTACCATTTTCTTCTCAGTGTCCTACTCTAATCTAATACTCCTGTCTAACCTCTCCACTTTCTCGTAATATCCTCCAATACTTCTCATCTAATTTCCTATTTTATTCATTATCCAGTATATGTATGTATATATTCGGATTCCTATCACATAGTCAAACTTTTACAAGTTAGAACCACATATGGTCGAGACCATATGTTCAAATTTGTAAAAGTTCAAGCGTTTGAATGGAAACCCCTGTAAGCGGAGGTTTCCATTCACTTCAATGTGGTGCAATCTCAGAGTTGGTATATTTAAGTAGCGGGTGGTGTGCGGGCCACAGCCTCCCACTAGGAGGGTGGACAGAGGCTTGCCCCCCTGCTTACAACAATTTATTTTTTTGTCTATTGTGTTTTTATTTTTTTTTTACTTAGTCGAAGTTCTGTAACTTCGAACATAATGGTTCGACCATTAGGTGTTCGGAGTTACGGAACTTCGACTATCTGATATAGACCCCATATAATCCAATATGTTTATTAGTTATTTCTATGTATATTGTAGTTGTGCTCTAAAGCTGAACAAATGTACCTTGTAATTTAATGTGTGATCATTAGCTTGTAAAAAGTGCATGCTTGTTACCCTGTATTTCGAGCTTTTCTCCCTGGGTCTCTGCTGAAAATGGACAATTTTGTCTAGTCAGACCTTCCCAGTAAACAAATGCCAAATAAATAAATAAACAAACAAACATCTAATACCTTAGCACCCTACAATCCCTTTAAGGACTGTCTGGCACTACTACTTCATTGCTCCCTTCCCTCTTTGGCCTTCCGAGCTTTTACATTACTAAAATGGCTTTCTTCCTCTAAGACTGCAATTAGCCGTCCATCTTGCCTACGTGTTAACAAGCAAACACCATAGGCTCACTTCGACCCGTCTCCTAAGATTTTAATGATGATTCCATGCCAAACTTGGTTCCCGAATTTCCAATGATGATTTATTGCGGCTTATCAGTTGCTTCACAGTGTTAGACAGTCCACTTCTTGGACTTCCCACTTAATGCTAATGCTTCCTTTGGTCTACATTTGCAGGCTTGGTTTCTGTGTCTTTGGCCAAACGCTTATGTTTTTCATTTAAATGTGCATTTGAATTGACCAAACGTTGATGTTTCCAAACTGTGCAGCATAGATGAAGGCAGTTTAAATGCATGCAAATTAGCTGTAAGTCTTATTTTCACTGCCTGTTGAATTTAATTTCAGTTAAGTGTCTGTACGCTTCTCAATACCAGTATAATATGACAGGACTGCTGCTATACTTTTGTTTTTTTTTTTTTTGTTTTTTTTGACAAAGAATGTTTCTGCTACACTAAGTGATTTTGATCTATAACAAATGCTGTGAGTGGACTCCTGCCTGCACTGTTGGTTTGCTGGTTTCCCACATTGTGAAAACTGCGTTTACTCGCTGTGATAGGATTATCATTTCTACATGTTGTGAAAGCCATGTAAATGTTTTCTGTAATTGTCTAACATATGTTAGTGCTGCTCTAATAGAATATCGCCACAGCTGTTCTGCTCTTGCTACCTTCCCTGAAGCTATAGAAGTATTTGCTCGATATTCCCATCTGCTATTTTAAGTTGTCCCTAAAGACTGTAGCCTACAAATTTGTGTTTCTTCATCTATAGTGGAAAGTTTTGAACTCCTGTTCTCACGCTTGCACACTGTCTACACTATACCCTCTCCAAGCAATTCACTACATTTATTTTTTATTTCTTCTTATCCCATCTTTATTCAGAAACATTGTATCATATGTAACTGTTATTTTATTCCTTTACTTTACAGTTTGCTCCTGCTGCATCTTTACCACCCCAAGTGCCTCCCATTGCTCTGCGTGGAACTCTGACTTCCCTCCCTTGAAGCGGACATCTCAAAAGAAATCCTGCTGTGTTTTATGTAACCTCCCCAAGAACTAAAAAGTGTATGTAATTAACAATTACAACTATATCATAACCTACCCTGTGATATACCATCCCAGTGAGCAATAGCTAACAGCCTACCACGGAGTTCATTCCCCCCTTTACTTTCTAGGATTCCTCCCATTCTCCCCTGTGCCCCTGGTCTATCCTCGTACTTACCTGATTTGGCCACTAGGTGATACTGTCCTCCAGTCTGCAGTTAGTATACATTCACAATACTGCAACTCTTCCTGTTAACCCAGCTCTGCCCTGTTTAAACCCTCTAAATTCAGATATTTTTGTGCCATTGCCCTGCTTCAGCTTCTAGCACCGAATTAATCCTCCCTTCATTACATTTTTCTTACATTGTACCTATCATGTACCTTCTCATCTCATAACTGTTTTCTGCCTCACTGATAACTTTCTGCTGACTTTGTTTCCTCCTTCTTGGCTCTACCTGCTCCGTTCGCCCTGCTGGCTCACTCCGCTACCCTACTCCCAAATCCCACCCAGCCCAGTGCATCTACATTTATATTACATTTTTCCACACCCCCAAATCCATTATCCAATAAAAACACCTCCCTCCATCTCCCCTCCTCTTCCCATTATCCAGTAACAACACTTCCCTGTATTCTCCTCCTCGTTGCCCCTCCTCCTCACACCTACACCATTTAATCTAAACACTCTCTATCACGCCATCTGTCCAGCTTCACACACCCCTTTTTCTTTCTTACACTCTACCTTAAGTTTTATCTAGTTCACTCCTCACGGCCATTTCTCCCTTACAACTTTTTACCTTTATAATACTGAATCCCAATATGCCCTTCTCAATCATCTCAACTCTCCGAGTGCACATCTGCCTCCTCTTACTCATAATCCCACTGTGTTATGCCACCTCATATTCCTCCAACCAACCTCTAGTTTTAACTACCTCTCAAACCTCCACATAAACCCCTCTCCACCCACTGTCAAATTCTTACTTCTACCTTATTTCGCCCTCCCTACTTCAACCAAATCCTCTACACCTATTCTTTCCAAAAATCTTCCACACTACAATCTACCCCTAAGCCTATCCTAGACCAACCCAAATTCTTAAAACACAAATCCAAACTTGCAAAAATTACTTCTTTCTGCAACCTATTTTTAGCTGGAGACATCCATCCCAACCCTGGACGTCAGCCACTCATAATCAACAACAAACCTCCTCCTCCCTCTTCTCCTCCTTTCCTCTACAGTACTCTTAAATTCTTCACAATTAATGCCCAGAGTCTCAATAATAAAATACACCAATTCCAAGCATGGCTAAGCCACAACCAACCCGACATCATAGCCATCTCTGAAACCTGGCTCAAACCCCACATCTCCTATTCTGAAATCCTACCCCCTGGATTTCACACTCTTAGATGTGACCGCTTAAATAGAAAAGGTGGTGGTACAGCTTTAATATACTCTAATTTTCTCACCTTAATTCCCCTTCCAAATCCTATTCCCCAGTTCTCCAACACAGAATTAACAGCCGGTCTACTAAAAATTAATAATCACAAACACATCTGAGTCATTGCCTTATACATCTCACCCAGTAACAACACCACTATCCTTGAAGATATACTCCTATGGGTCTCAACAGAAATGCACCATGAAACCTACATACTAGGCAATGTAAACATCGACTGGAATAAAATCAATAGCCCCTTACCTTCCCTATCCATTAACCTCTATAATTTTACTCAAGTAATCCCCTCCATCACCAGACCCAATAAAAAAAAAATCCCCCAGGATCCATTCTTGACTGGATCTTAACCACCCATCCTAACAAAATCACCAATTCGCTGACACCAATAGTGACCACCTCCCAGCTTTTATTCACCGGGCAACCACCTCTACCCCTCATCAGCATCAATACATTCTTACACGCAACCTCAGAAAATCTGACCCCAAAACTTTCTCCAATATTTTCAAACAAATGAATTGGAACATTCTCAAAACCCTCCCACTTGACAAAGCCATACACTACTTCAATACTACCTTCCTAGATACTCTAAACTCCTTAGCCCCACTAAGACACAAAAGGATAAAAACTATTACTACTCCCTAGCTATCCAAAGAAACAAAGCAAACTATACATCAAAGAGATAAATTCTGGAAGCTTTTCCAAAAGAATAAACTGCCTGAAACCCATCTCCAGTACACAGAGCTCTGTAACCCTGCAAAAAAGTAAATCACCAATGACAAAAAATCTTATTATATAAAGCTCCAGTCCAACCATACCAAAAACCCCAAACAATTCTAGAACTCTGTAAACTCACTTCTTAACCCTGGCTCCAAAAACAACCCCTGCCCTGACCTAAGTAAATCCAACCTCAAATTAGCATCACAATTTAACTCATTTTTTATAGACTCTAACCTGACCAAGACTTTTCCCAACAATAACACTTCTCTCCAGCTTCCTAGTTCTAAATCCCCCAATAACTCTCCTCCTATGTTCGAGCTCAAACTTGTTCCCACTACTCTCATAAAAAGGCTCCTCTCCAAACTAAAACCCTGCTTCAATGCACCCGATAACATTCCCTCCTCCTTCCTAAAATTGGCTGCTGATGGAATAGCATTGCCAGTTAGCATCCTTATCAATAGATCCATAAAGGAATCCTACTCCCCCAAACTCTGGTGTTCCACCTTTATTCTTCCTCTCCACAAGGGAGGCAAAAACACAGACATCACAAATTTCCGGCCCATTGCACTACTCTCACCTATCTCCAAAATACTGGAAAAATGTATTCATCTCCAACTCATGCCTTTTCTGGCCCAAAACCAACTCCTTACAAATACCCAACATGGCTTCCGCCCTGGGCATAGCACTATGACCGCATTGCTTTCCTTCCTAGAAACAGTCAGTCAAGCCCGAGACTCCGGACACTTAGTATCTACAGTACTCCTAGATCTCTCTAAAGCTTTCAATACTGTTTCCCACAAGCACCTTCTCTGTCATCTCTCAAACCTTAATCTCTCCCAAAACACTCTAGCTTGGTTCTCAAGTTATCGGTCTGATAGGACTCAGGCTGTCAAATAGAATAAAGCCACCTCTTCTTTCTTACCAACCCCAACTGGCATCCCTCGGGGCTCTATCCTCGGACCTATGCTATTTAACATCTTTATCAATAACTTCCACTCCGCTATTCCTAACGCAAAAGTCATTCAATATGCTAATGACTCAACCTTAGTCTGCTCTGCCTCTAACCTCCCTGAACTGCTAACTAAAATCCAAATCGCCTTCTCAACTACTGAGACCTGGATGCACCAAAACTGCCTCTCTCTCAATGCAAACAAATCTAAAATAATCCTATTCCCTCCCTCAAAATCTTTCTCATACAACAAAAATTCCTACCAAGTTCTCAGCCTAACCAACTCCCCCATCTATGTGGTCCCCTTCGCCAAACTCCTAGGTGTTGAACACCTCATGTTCAACATCCATATTCAACAAAACATAAAGAAAACCCACCAAAAGTTAGGGATGCTATATAGGAATAATCGCTTCCTCTCCACCTCCACTAGGCATACCCTGGCCACTACTTACCTTCTGCCTTCCCTACTGTATGGAGCCCCTCTACCAACAAACCTGACATCTTCCATCACCTCTAAACTTGAAATCTGCTACAATAAAATCTCTAGATTTTCCACCAAATCCAACTATCCTACCCATCACTGCCTCTCCCTCCAATCTCTGAACTGGCTAGAACTCCCAAACCACCTAGACTACCTCCAACTTACCACTACACACATACTCCTATTTTACCCAACAAAATGCCCATCTCTGACAAACATCCTTCCACCCTACACCCCTAACAGAACTCTAAGATCAGAAAACCAAAACTTAATAATGATCCATAAACCTAAAAGACCTGCCGGCCAACGTCTTCTTTCATACTCCCTAGGTAAGAAATGGAATTCTCTCCCTTCAACACTAAGAACCCTGCCAAACAGAGAGAACTTTAAATCACAGCTATTCACCTACCTGTCCTCCAAACAGAAATGTATGTGCTTTCACCCTACCTAATTTCTTTGTTAAGCTCCTGGCCCCAGAAGGTTTTCCCCCCGCATTCCTAAACGATATTACTTACTATATCCATTCAAACTACACCAAAAAAAAGATGCTGCAAGTAACCAAAACACACCAGCGAAGGCAGCCACACCAGTCCAGTACCACCAGGGCAAATAAGCTCACGATAAGGCACAAAGCACAAGGCACAAAGAATGTATTATTAACGTGCAAACAAATTCAGCAGCAAGCACTACACACGTTTTCGTCGCCTGAAATGACTTCATCAGATAAAACACATCCCAAATCACATTGTTTAAATACCCACCCTAAATGCTATTAATCAATCAATTAGTTACATCATCACAAATAGTTAGGGCTTAAAAATTTTTTTTTAAATATTTTCAATAAAATGCTTATAAAATAAACATAATATATTAAACAGCATTCACCATAAATTACCACAAAACAAACTTGAATGAATGGATATACACATAGGAAATATATACTAGACTTTGTTAAATATGTTGTGCTTTAATCTTAAGATAGGGCACTATAGAAATAGATTCGTTTAGCCCGGGGATTTTATTAGCTTCCAACAGGATCTGCCAATACGTTTCCCTATGGGTAACCTTGCCTCCCAGGGACCACCCCTGATGTCCTTAGGGACAACCTCAATGGCAAAAAACAAAAATTTTGCACCTTCACATGTAGTAGTATGCTTATATAACGCATTGGTGTTCTTACATTTGGCAATGTCATAAATATGCTCATAAATGCGTCTTTTAAATTGTCTTTCGGTTTTGCCGACGTAAAACGCCGGACAACTTTGACATGTTGCCAAATATACTAGTCCACCAGACATGCAGTTATAGTAACCCCTTGCCTTTATGTCCCTACATCTACTCTCCAAGTATACATGACTACCTTGCATAACATGCTTACAGGAAGAACAATGCCCACACTTAAAGGTACCTGTATTGGTTCTTGAACTTTGCAAAGGAATCTCTTGTTGTTCCAAGGTTCTTTTCATGTTTTTTCCTCTCCTAAATACAGTTTTAATCTCTCTGTCTTTAAAAATATCCAGGTCAGTCAGGTCCTGAAACATATCCCACTCTTTTTCAACAATATTTCTAATATGGGTAGCATTCCCACTAAACTCAGTAATAAATGTAAAACTACCAACATACTGGTCTACCTTGTCCCCAGTGGGACCCTGTTCAGTACTGGGAAACTTTTTTCCTAAAATGGGGCCAAACCTAGATGACCGAGCTGTAGTAACCTCTTCTTGCACAGCATTTATCAATTGTGCAGGATAACCCCTTTCCAAAAATAGAGATTTTAGGATATCACATTCCTTGCAATAATCCTGGTCCAGGGAGGTCATTCGGGAAATACGGACATATTGCCCCTTGAGAATCCCCCTTTTTTGGAAATGTGGGTGGGAACTCTGATAGTGTAAATACCCATTGGAGAATGTGGGTTTTCGATAAATACAAGATTTTACCCCTTCTCCTTCCTTGATAAGTGTAACGTCCAGGTAATTAACACTATCATAGGATATTTGATGAGTAAACTTTAGAAAATTGGTAGTCGTATGTATATAATCAATAAACTTTGCAATTTCCCCCACCGGACCCTTCCAAAAAATACAAATATCATCAAGGAATCTGCAATAATAATTCCAATAATTGGAAAAGGGGCTGTTCGTGATATATTTCTTTTCCCATATATACATTATAATATCCGCATAAGTAGGTGCACAATTCGCCCCCATAGATACACCGGTCACCTGGTGAAAATACTCACCAGAAAAGAAAACAAAATTGTTCTTTAGGACAAGGCCAAGTAATTCAGTGATAGCATGCACATCATTGTTGGAAATTTGGGGGCATTCCCACAATGCTTCTTCCAACCACTCAAGACCCAATTCAGTAGGAATAATGGAAAAAAGATCAACGACATCAATGGTTAAAAATACCATGTTCTGTTCAAATAAATGGGGGGAAATACTACGCAAAAAGGCCCATGAGTCCTTAAGAATGTATTCCTGCCTACCCCATAACTCTTTTAATCTCCAATCCACATAGTTAGATATATTGTGGGTCTTAGAACCTTGTGCTGCTACGATTGGTCTTAATGGTGGGTCTAGGGGGTTTTTGTGCACCTTGGGTATCCCAAATATCGAGGGTACCCTTGGATCTGTATTGGAAAGAAAAGTGTAGGTTTGAAAATCAATCACCTCTTGATCTAACAAATCCTGAATAGTTAAATCTATCTTATGGTACGACACATGGATTTCATTGAGGGAAGCAGAAGTATATTTTTCATAGTCATGTAAAATATCATACATCTTACCCTGATATACATGACAATCCATTATAACTGTCCCCCCACCTTTATCCGGTTCCATCACCCTCAAGGTGGGATCACTACTAAGCTGTTCCAAGAGTCCTCTTTCCTGCAATGTTAGATTGGCCTCAAACCGATCCATCCCTAGCTCTTTTCTAAACCTACCCTCAATCCTTATTTCCAGGTTTTTAAGCTGTGGATGTAGGGGAGGATTAAATGTACTAGATTTTTTTAAATGAAAACTGGAAATCCCAGTAAAACCTCCCAATAGGTTTTCCAGGTTGAGCTTACGTATAAAAAGCTTTAGGTCTAGAATGGCATGGATTAAATTACTACGTTTTTTAGGTACAAATTTAAACCCCTTGGTAAACAGCTGAAAACAAATGTCCGAAATAACAAAATCACTGTAATTATAAATGTGATAATTGTCTTTAGTATGTAAAGTATACTGCCCCAAGGGTGTCGTAACCTGTACTTTATTTTCTACCAATCCTGCCTCTGATTTTTCTTCCAACCCCGGACAAATCCCCCTCCCCCTCTCCGTTCTTGAGGGGCTCGATCTAAAGGGTGGTAATTGTTAAGGGGTTGTTGTCCCTGCTGGCGTATATGCTCTGACCTACGCAATACAGGTTCCCCCTCAAAAAATTCTTCCTGTATCCCCGCATTCCTAAACGATATTACTTACTATATCCATTCAAAGCTAATTCCCAAAGATATTAACTATGTAAATATTGTAAATAGCTTCTTACTCTATATGCATGACTGTATGTTAAATGACTCTGTACAAGGAAAGATTTTCCACAATGGTCTAAATGCTTATACTTTGCTTTGAATTCATATATTTGTAACTTGTTATTAATTGTTACTGTTTTTCAATCTAAATCTGTATTCTTTGTCATGGAGATTTTCTCCCCGGGCCTCCACTGAAAATGGGCTCTCTGAGCCCAGTGGACTTCCCCAGTAATCAAACTGGAAATAAATAAATAAATAAGGGCTAGATTCGGGGGACCCCACTTGATGGGTAGTATTTTTGATTCCTGATAGCCAGGCACAGCTATAATACTACTGTTTCTATTTCTGTCTCTCTCTTTCCATCCATCCTTTACATTTTTATTTGATGTCTGTTGTTTAATTTTTCTCCATTTCTCCTTTAAGTTTATGAAGTGTCAGCTACAGCTGTCTCTGTGATGCAACAATAGTCATTTTTCCATCATCTTAACCCACCTTCTCCTCTCCTGCTGGGTCTGCATCTGCCTCCAATAATGCCTCTCTACTGGCCGATGTAAGTCATGCAGTGAAATGTGATCTGGAAGATTCCTAGGTGGCCACCAATAGTAGATCAACCTCAGGTGACACTATAAACAGGTCTCATTTTGTTAACCAGCTGGAGTGGGACAAGATGCTGACAGAGTTGATGCAATGATGGCTTGACTTCTACTGGAGAATATCCACTCATGACTAGCAGAGTTGCACCACTCCCATCACTGCCCAAACTGCCCTCTAAAGCAGGACCCAGCATAGAAGGCAGCTGCAGGGGGAGACTGTCCTCTGGCAGGTGCAAAAGGGAGCCATCACCTCCCCTTATCCCCAGTCATGGTGTTACTTTTTCAGGTGTCATCTCCCTTCTATGTTGTTAGTCCAGTTTTCTCCATCACTGACTGTATTCTTCCCTTTGCCAGTATATATCTAACACTGTCTCCTCCCCCTATTTGCGTTGGCATCTCCTCCGTTGGTCTTTGCCTGCATTTTGTGCTTATTCTATCCCTGCTTCTATTCCTATATTCTTTCCTCCCCATCATCACCTTCCATCCTTCCATTCTACTCTTCTTGAAAAAACAAAAAAAAGCACCTGCTCCAAGAAAAAAAAAATCTATCTACATACATATATATATATATATATATATATATATATATATATATATATATATATATATATATATATATGGGTCTACCTGACAACACCGACGCACTACAACACCGACAATGAAATCACTGACACCACATAACCGAAAGTTCACAAACACGAAACCTCACATGCCCGACACACCACAATCCCGACAATCAACAAACAAAACAAATCCCCTCTCCAAAAAGCACACAGACAACACAAGCACACCAAAATCCTTACAAACCCACACTAAACCTTACATGCACAACTATCTATAACCTTATCCCAAACCCTAACCCTAACGTCCGTCACTATCGCACACTCACCTAACCCGCGCCCTAACCCTAACTCACTTAACCCACCCCTAACCCTAAAGACTGTCCCTATCGCACACTCACCAAACCCACGCCCTAACCCTAACTCACTTAACCCACCCCTATCCCTAGAGTCCGTCAATATCGCACACTTACCTTACTCGCACCCTAACCCTAACGTCCGTCACTACCGCATACTTACACAGCCTTTTCACATGTCAGTATTTTCAGCATTGGGGTTTTCATCCATCGGTCATCTCAGTTGTCGATCTTCTGGTGTCGGTGTTCTCATTGTCGGCGTTGTCAGGTAGACCCATATATATATATATATATATATATATATATATATATATATATATATATAAAATAATGTGTGCTAATGTCATTTATATTGGTGGATTTCAAAATTACTTGATAGTTGTGGTGCTAAATGCCACCTTGAAAATTACCTGTCAAACATGTTGCCCCACACTTCATAGTCTCGTTAGCTGTTACAGGGTCATGTTAGGTGTTCTTTTGAATCGCAGGGAATGAGTTAGTCTATGTCTATGTATTATTCTAAACAATCAGTAGTAACACAAGCTGAGTATTTACTATATGGTGAAATATTTACACATCAATACTTTCTTAGTACAGAGCAGAAAATAATATAGTTAGGTAACTGACCAAAGGTTATCAAGGACAAAACATTTGGAAATGTAAGCAAATAAACACTTGAATCATTAAAGTAATAACAAATGAAAAGACATCTTTAAGAGGAGCGAAAAAAAACACTTTGCTGATGTGAGAGATTATTCTGAGTTTTATTACTGTCAATGTTATCTCCAGGATCCAAATAAGTTTCAACATTTTGCATTCTGACTCAGTTTTCTCAAATTTAATTCCAGTTCTCCTTTCGATGGTAACCCAATTGCACCACAGAGACAGAGACAAACTAACTGATCAGATGTGATGTCATTGTGTAATCAGCTCTGAAATAATATTTAGATATTAGTAGGAAATTGCTCGCAGCATTCTGTAGTTTGAAACCTGACTAGAAAGACCTTCACCCATATCATCTTGCCTAGCGGTAGTAAGTAACTTATCTAGGGAACAATAATTCTCTTTAGTCAGGAAAATATAGTGAGATTAGAAATAATGCTTTTTTCTATAACTGTGTGAAATTTTCCATTGGTGTTATTTTTAATATTTCCTGTAATGAAGCTCTGGTGTTTAATGTAAATAGATATTTAATATTTTCTTGTCCTTTTATTATTTATTATTAAATATATTTAAACTTTTCATTGTGGCTGGTCCTTTTTAGAAAATATTTAATCTTTGAGAGTATCTGCATATATTTATTTGCTGACAACTGTGGCCACTCCTGAAAGCCTTGCTGTTTGGTCAACATTACCATTTCACTCAGTGTAATTGGGTATCCCTATAAGAGCCTTAAAGTAGCTGGCAGGGGTTCTGGAGGCAGTGATAACTACCTTATAGTCTGAGAAGAAGGGGGCACAGCAGGTGAATCTGTGCCAGCCTTTCCTGTGTGTGTGTGTGTGTGTGTGTGTGTGTGTGTGTGTGTGTGTGTGTGTGTGTGTGTGTGTGTGTGTGTGTGTGTGTGTGTGTGTGTGTCTGTATGTAAATCAAATCTCAAAGAGTGAGTGTGTCAGCTGCTTAGATCAGGGAAACAAAGCACTGGTTTCACAGAGAGGGTGTGGGAGAAATTAGCTTGGAACCCCCAGCTAAGGACTCAACTCTAAGGTGTGCCAGTGGGGAGACTTATTGGAGTTCTGGACAGATATAGAGAGCAACCAGCTCCCAGACTGAGCATGTTACTTGGGTGCTCTTAAGGGAAATTGTGCTTGATGCAGAGAAGTCTGCATCTGGAAATACTGAGCGTATCCATTTGTATTCCAAGTGAACATCCCTCTCCAGTATCAGTGGCAAGGATTCAGGCTCCTTGATTACTGTCCCAAAGAGTGGACATCACAGGGTATGTGTAAATGAACCACATTGTACAATGACAGATGCCTAACATACCAAGCAATACAGTAGCACTGTAGCTAAAATCAGTGAACACAATGAAGCACATGTAAGTCACTAGGCTGGTATTGTAGTCTCTGTTTCAATTTTATGTACATTACTAGAACTAAGCCAAGCCTGAACATCAGATTTCTACATTCATCCCCAGTCAATGAGGTTAATTTGAGGAAATTACTTGACAACCCACTTATTTGATATTTATATTGATCATGCTGATGTCAGAACCACACATATGCTTGGAAAACTATACAAAATCATATCATCCAGATGAGATTTTAATCTGAGGCCCCATCTGCCAAAGTTGGTGGTAGCTCAGGTGGATGTAAAAGATCCAACAGCACCTATCGAAAAGAGTAGGGGAAGTTTCCCACTGCCCTGACTAAATATCCCCTAGTAGTAGCAATAGCACCTCTGGCCTCCCCTGAAAAGAGGCCATTAGCCTAGTAGGACTAACATCATTATCATCAACTTCTTTTTTTCCCATTTTCTATGTGGGGCCGAAGTGTCACGTCAACAGTCGTCGTCCCTCTCAGTACAATGCCACTCTCTCATCTTCTTCAACAGCCATGCCTGAGTGTCATAGGTCTTCTCTCACACAATCTATTCATCTCTTTGCTGGACACCCATTTTCCTCTGTAACCTAACTCCCCTTCACCAGATTGTCTTCTGTTCTCTTTGAGTTTCTCTGCAACTGGCACTACTTGGGCTTCTTTTCTGATGTGTTCATTTCTTTGTCTCACCCACAATGTGCATCTTGCCATCCATCTCCAACACTTCATCTCAATCATAATGCTGTAGGTTCTTTTGCATCCACCTGAGCTACAAACAACTTTGGCCTTCTGGTGAAAGGGAGTTTTCTTCAACTCTTCTGACTTCGCTGTCTAAGTTTCTGCACCATACAGCAGCATTGTTCGCACTACTGGTTTGTACAATTTACTTTTCATCTTCTTTGGCATTTTGTCTGTTACACACTACATCTGAGACTCTACGCCAGTTGGCTGCAGCCCTACTGACTATACCTTTAACCTCCTCATTCAGACTGCCCTTCTCCTATACCATCCCTACCTGTTAACCTGTTCCAGTATTTTCCCTTCTATCTCTGTTCTCAGCTTCTTCTAATTTCCCCCATTTGTTGATATTGCAACTGTCTTAACTGTACACTTTTTCATCCTGTGTACCTTCAGTGTTGCATTCCATTCACTTATCCTTTGTTGAAGTTCTTGTTCACAGTCTGACTGTAACTCAAAATCATCTACATAAAATAGCTTTGTTGATTTGTCCCCCCCGACCTGTTTGCTAATGTAGTCCATCACCAGTATGAGCAGCAGTGGGGCTCAGAGCTGAACCCTGATACACATGCACTCCTACTGGGAACCCCCTCTGTGAGACCAAGCACTGCTCGTAACTGAGTCATTTGGACCTTATACATAGCCTGCACTAATTCTACCAATGTTTCTGGGGCTTCAAACCATCAAAGGACTGCCCAAATCAGCTTTCTTGGGACCCTGTCATATGCTTTCTCCAAGTCTAGGAATGCCCAGCTGGATTCTTTCCTCATCTCTTGTTTCATAGGATCAGGCTCATAGGAGGTTACTTGGCTATTGGCCCTGAAGCCCTTAGAAGCCTAGCCAGTTATTTAGCTCATGTTCCAATGATTCAGCGCCCGATGCCACTGTCCAGCTGGGGCAGAGGTGGAATCCCACAGGTGTATTTTTTCCTCTCCATCCATTTATCCAGGTTGTGCTTATAAAGGGTTAATAAGGTACTCTGCGTGATGTGGAGAGGGAGTCATTTTCACAAAAAGGGGAGTCTCTGGGACACAATTGTGTCCCAACAACAAGTCCTTTTGATGTCACAGAACAAGTTGAGATTGTGCATGTGGCTTACTTGAGTGGAGCTTGACTTGCGGATATGCAGCAGTTCCATCAAGGCGGGGTCTGAGATTGCTTTGTATGCTAGACAGAGGTCACCTCTGATGATTCTGTAGGAGACTGAGTAGAGGGACAGGGCCTTTAGCCTATCTGCGTAGGGTAGATGTCTGAGGCTCTGGATTCTCCTGGTGAGGAACCTCTGTGGTCTCTCCAGCTGCTGCATGTGCTTTGTGAGGTACATGCGGAAAGAGGCATTGTACTTAGTAATGGGTCTTATAAAGGAAGAATAGAGGGATGTTATGACCACCTTATCCCTGGATGAAATACCCTTACTAATGAGGTGGGCCATGTACAAAGCTTTCTGTACAATGGAGGCAATATGGTGGTCAAAAGTCTGTTTGCTATCAACCTGGGTGCCCAAGTCCCTCATGACTGATTGCATACTTAGGACCTTATTATTAATTTTATAATTTTTGGGGAGATCACTCTCCTCAAAGAGGACGATGATGCATTTTTTGGCATTCAGTGTGAGGCCATGTTTCTGGTACCAGTCATTTGTTTGGGTGAAACCCTCTTGGAGGATGTCCACATCACTAGGGGAATTGATGACAGCACCCAGCTTGCAGTCATCTGCAAATTTGATCAGCCATAGCCCACTGGTTTTGGTCTGCACCTCAAAAAAGTATATCCCGAACAACAGAGACCCCAAGACTAATTTCTGGGGTACACCACTTGTTACGGGTCTACTGCCTGAGGTGGCTTCCCCTATTTTGACTAGGTGGGTTCTATCAGTGATCCAGTTTGCTACCCATCTGGTAACATATGGATCGATGCCTAGTTAAGGGAGTTTATCTATTATACCTGAGTGGGGAATAGTATTGAAGGCTTTGGCCAGGCCGGGGTAGATGGTGTGCACTGTCTTCCCCTCATCCATGGTTTTGGTGATTGTCTCAAAGAAGTCGACCAAATTTAACAGGCATGACCTCCCCTTGACAAAACCAAACTGTGTGGGATCGAGTGTTTGGAGGTTACCAATGTCCTTGTTAATGAGGTCCATGATAATCTGCTCCATGGCCTTGCACATCAGCCTAGTTAGGCTGCTGGGTCTATAATTTCAAGGATCAGTGCACCACCTTTGTGCAAAGTGATGACAGTGGCTGTCCTCGACTTGGCTGGGATGAAGCTGGTACTCAGGCTTTGGTTGAATAGGGTGCCTAATGGTGTCGTAAGTTCCTGCCTGAGTTCACGTAGGATGCAGCCTGGGATGTTATCGGGTCCCACAGAGGCTGCATTTTTTGCCTTTAAGAGGGCAGTGATGACTTGCTCCCTAGAGATAAGGGAAGAGGGTCAGGTGCTGAGGATGTCCAGATTTACTGATGGGGGACAGAATGGTACAGTTTTCACTGAACCTGTCTGCCAGCAGGTTCGCTATATCTACAGCATTTGTACTTGTGCTATCACTGACCACCAGTTCTGAGCAGATCTGGGTGCTTCTTTTGAGATTGCGGAAATATGTGAAGAAAGCCTTATGATTGTCTTTAGTAGATGTGGCCAGTTTGGACTCAAAGTTTGCTTTGGAGGATTTCACTAGCACTCTTATTTGCTTGTTAAGGCTAAGGAGGGATTGCTTCCAATTAGGCACCTGCTCCTTCTTGGTCCTGGACAGCATTTTTTTTCTTTTTATTATACAGTTTATGTATTGCAGATGTCCACCAGACAGGTTTACTCTTCCTTGAGGATAGTTAGGGGAGAAATGGGTTTATTCTCAGGTATCTGTCTCACTGCAAATGCTGGGCTGGTTGTGATGCATATGAATCTGAACTATTGATCTCCCATTTTACTGTCTACTACTGTGTGCATTCATTTATCAATCACTTTCTCCAGAACTTTCATGCAGTATCCAGGAGTTTGATACCTCTGTGTTGACCACTGTTGTGAATGCCCACTTAGTTCTTGTACACTGACACTTCTCCACTCATCTGGGAACCACCTTCCTCAATATACTGCTTTGAGTACCCTGTGGACCCATTTCTCCCCTAACTCATCCAACATCTTGATCATATCTGCCGTGACTTTATCTTAACCTGCTGTTTTCCCTGACTTCATTTTCCTTAGTGCTGTTCTTACATCGTTTAGATTGGGCTCCTCTTCTTCTTTCATCATACTCCAAGTCTGGGTCACTGCAGTTTCTGTAGGTTTTTCTTTGTTTAGAAGGTGCTGAAAGTACTTCTTCCATCTGCCTTTGATGTCCTATGAGCTGGTAAGAAGGTTCAATGGTGTCTGATTAATATTTTCTTACTCTTTCTGTCATTCCTTTGTAGCCTGATAAAGTTGATTTGTACCATCTGCTGAGATGCATTCCAGGAGCTGGTAGAGTGCTTCTGATGCCTTGTTCTTTGTTATTTAAACTGCTTGCCTGACTGGTTTGTTAGCCAACTAGTATTCCTTCTTAGCCTGGGATGTCTTTTCTATCTCTCATTTTTCTCCTGCACTCCTTCTTTGTATTCTGTCATGGACTTTACATTCCACCACCAGCACCACCAGCTTTCCTTAAGTATCTTATGTCCATACTTGGCTCAGCAGCATATCTGTTCAGTAGTCCTCACACATTCTGTTTTGAGGCACTGCCATTCTTCTTCAAGTCCACCTAGTTCCTCTTCTTCCTGAAGTGCTATTACCCTGAGTATTTCCTTGAACTATTTTGCTTTCTTTACAGTCATCTTCCAGGTCTTTGACCTAAGTCTCAGTTGACCTTGGTGCTTTCTCTGAACTTTGCTTGCAGCTGATTGTGACCATCAGTGGTTTATGTTCTAGGCTGACTGTTTCAGTGGAGATGACTTTGCGATTGCTGATTCTACCAAAATGCCTTTTCTTTACTAGGAAGAAGTCCACCAGAGTTGCATTTTGTTGTATGTAATCTTGTGACTGTCTCTCTTGCTGAACTGTGTGTTGACCACCATCAAGCAGTTTGCCAGACAGAAGTCTGTAATGGCCTCACCTCTATTTCTGTTGCTCCACCCATGCGGACACAGGCGGTCCTGAGATCTTGTTATTTTTATCCCTATATGAGCATTCAGGCCTTGCATTATCAACACAAACTCACATTGTCCTGCTTTATCTAGTAGATCCTACAACTGCTGTTCTGCTGAACCAGACACTCACTTTGTTTACACATTTTGCTGGATCCTTGCCATTCTTTTAAAATCAGCAAATCATTTATGTTATCCTGCAACAGGTCCTTTCTCTGGGTGGAAATTTTGAATCTGTTCAACACACTACATCTCCCTGTTAGCTGTCAGTTTAACTCCACTTACACTACTTTGTAGCAAACCCTGTCTCCTTACTTCAGCAGAGTCTTTGGGTTCAGTCCACTCCAGATCGCGTACTCAGATTCATATTTAACTTTCTTATGGCATGACTCAACACCATCCTATACCGTATATAAGGCATTCCCAGCATATGCTACTGTGCTTACCTTAATGTACAAATTAGAATGCTTAGTCCAATCCACAGAAAAGTGATTCATTTCTGACATCATTTTCAGTAATCATATTACTCATTAGTTTTGTTTCTGAATGAAACTCTGATATCTGGAAATAAAGTCAACTGCTGCGTTTCAAAAACAGTTGTTCTTTATTTCTCCTTGCTATTAGCTGAGCACTGCAACCACTCAGATGACTCCCTGCCATCTTGAAAACATCTTTCCACCTCCAGTTTCACCCAGAAAAACAGGAAGTTATAGGTGTTTATGCATTTGTTCATCTAAAGTGATGCACAATCAGAAAGCAATCCGGCAAGAGGAAATGCATACAGTAACTGGACACTAGAAGAATAGGGACAGTTCCATGTACCCTGACCAAATTTCCTCTGCAAACCAGCAATAGGCCTAATGGGACCAACCCAGTCAACAAAAGAAGCAGTGAATGAATGAATAAATGAAATGAATGTGCATCAGTCTTAGTACCCTTACCAAACTGTATAGAGCAACGCCATATACTGTGTGACGTTAATTGCACCACGTGCACTTATTTGTATTACGTGTTTGCTTTTTGCTCAAGTCACAGTTGAAGAGGTCAAAAGAGGCCATTATTTATTTAATTATCTCTTTGTCTTTGTTTTCCTACTGGGCAATACCTATTTTCAGTGGAGGCCCAGGAAGAAAAGCTCCACTTGCTTACATTGCATTATACCAAGTTCCAGTTAAACACAGAGTAGTTACATTTCTATTTACATTTATAAACAAACAGCAGTTACATTTATGCAGTCTAGGATTTTATAGAGGTGGAAGTTACTAAACAGAAAGCCCATGTGCAACTTAGTGGATTGTACAGGTGACAGTTATGTTAAAAATTGTTTTGTCATTTCAGTGAGAGGTTGAGAGTATTCTGTTTAAGGAGAGTACTTGGAGATTATCATATGGTAAACACAAAGTCTTAACCTTGTGATGAGCATGTGCAGGACCAGGATTGGTGCAGTGGTTTAAAACTACTGAGTTAGTTTGTTGGAGAGTTTTATTTGTGTGGTGGTATTATTACAGAGTTTAGCAATGTATTGGGAGTAGAGCAAGTCTCCTGCAACATTATTTGACTTATTTGCAAGTAATCCAAAAAATTTGTTACTAGAGCAGAGGTCCCTTGCTAGACAATAGGGCAGTAATAAGTTTTGTAGTGCAGGGTATTTTTATGGATGATGAATGAGTTTGTGTGCTGTAGTTAGTTGTGAATATGCTTAGTAATTGTGTAGGTCAAGCCAATTTAATCTCTATTGACATTGGTGGGTCCTATAAGAGAGATTGGTGGCAAATTTAGCTATTTTATTGTAGCAGGTAGCAAGTTTCTTTCTTGGAGTGTTGTTTAAGTTTGTTAAGACAAGAGATGCATATAAGAGAGTTGCTGGCTAGAGTTTTTCTTGCAGTATCTGTAAGGAATTCATTGATCCTATAAAGAGAGCTTAGTTTCTGGTGTGTAGATTTAATGGTTCACAGTATATGCTGGCCATATTTGAGACTGTTGTCTATTATAATGCCTAAAAGTTGAATGTGAGTTACAGTTTCAATGACTTTATTATTTGCTGACTTTATGGCAAAAGATTGCTTTTAATTTTGGCAACTTTTTGAGGTAAAAAGCATTAACTTATTCTTTTTTAGTTTTAGAATAGCATACCATCTTAGCTATCAAAGATATAATTGTACAAAGTCAAGAAATCACAACAAGACATTTTTCAAATTCTGAAGAAAAGGTATCTCATATAGTACACATTAAAATGCAAAATGTATGGAGTCACTACCCATCCCAGTTCCTGCTGAACAGTCCCAAAGTTTAGCTTTGCGCTCCCACATCCCACACAGACTCTCATTGAGACGCTGAGTGTGAAATTTCAATGTAGTCAGCATTTCAGCATTTAATTTTGTTAAATATCTTTACTGGCAACTCAGTCAGATACTCTCAAGCATTGCTCTTAAACTGCCTTTGCACTCCAATGGTACTTTGTCAGTTCCTGAGCTTAGGAAAGGTAGGGGGGGATAGCATGATGTTTGTTCATCTCAATCAAGAAGCCTAGTTTTGCTGATGTTGCTTGTTGTAAAAGCTTGAAACTAGCTAGTTTTACATATCCTCAAACATTACTGTGACATTTTGAAAGATTTTGGAAACTTACATAATTTTCTAAACTCTATAATATTCAAAAGAAAAAGATAAAAGCAAATGAAGGGATATGAGTTAGTAAAATACGGTAGCGTATGTTCACTCCATCAGAACGAATGCTTAGATTCCTGTAAATGTAGTGCACCTTTACAGATGTAGTGTACCTTTACAGCAGAGTATACAACAAAGATATTTCTTGTTATACTTTACCTACAGCATTCATTGCTCATC
This sequence comes from Protopterus annectens, assembly GCF_019279795.1. NCBI lineage: Eukaryota > Metazoa > Chordata > Ceratodontiformes > Protopteridae > Protopterus > Protopterus annectens. The sequence goes on along the minus strand of NC_056729.1, from coordinate 647,496,689 downwards.
TTTATGACTTGTGAGGCACAGCATAGCCTCCTTTACTTTTTTAATTAGGTTCATAGGTTTATACTAGGCTATCTGCCCTAAGGCATTTATAAGCCTAGCCCAAAGTTCTGTGGCTTACGCCACCCCTTATATGAAAAAATACTGTACCCATTAGTTTGTTGTGCCTCTGTCCAGCAGTGACACAGAGATGATTCCCGGGGTAAACCTACGATCTCCCATCCACAGGTCAAGATTTCTCTTGAACAGAGCCAGCAAGGTGCTCTGCCTCACATGGACCGGGATTTTATTCCACAGCATAGGGAATCTCTGAGTGATAAATCTATCCCTCCAGCATGTCCTATTTATATCTGTGCTAAGGTTTAAGTCACTTGCTCTAGTGGTTTTGGTGGATTTGGATTTTTTGAGGTGGAGCATGTCCATTAATTCCGGGTTGGACATGGCCTTGTATGTCAGGCACATGTCACCTCTGAGCAGACGGTATGCGACTGAATAGAGCTGGAGTTTCTTCAATCTGGCAGCATATGGCAGATTTTGGAGTCCCTTTATCCTTTTGGTGAGGAACTTTTGGGGTCTCTCCAATTGCTGCAGATGTCGGGTGAGATACATCCCGAATGGGGCATTGTACTCGATCATTGGTCTGATAAGTGAAGAGTACAGGGGAACAATGACCTCACTAGATCTGGATGTGAATCCCTTCATGATCAGGTGGGCAATGTAGAAGGTCTTTCTAACCACTTTAGCAACGTGAGTGTCAAAAGAAAGGCCACTGTCAACCTGGGTCCCCAGGTCCCTGATAACCTCTTCTGTGCTTAGTGGATTGCCACCTATATGGTAGCTTGGGGTTACCTTGTTTTTCCCGAAGGGTATGACTATACATTTTTTGGCGTTTAACTTCAGGCCATGGCTCTGGCACCAGCTATCTGTTTCCATGAGTCCCTTCTGAAGGGTATCCGTGTCCGATGCACTTTCAACTATGGCGCCCAGTTTGCAGTCGTCTGCAAACTTTGTCAGCCAAAGTCCTCCCATGTTGGCCTGTACTTCTGAGAAGTAGATGCCAAACAATAGGGGGCCAAGGACCGAGCCTTGTGGGACACCACTTGTGACCGGCTTGGAGTCTGACATAGCGCCAGCAACTCTAACCCTGTGGGTTCTGTCCTTAAGCCAGTTTGCAACCCATCTTGTGACATATGGGTTTACATTTAAGCTGGTAAGTTTTTCTACAATACCCGAGTGGGGTATTGTGTTGAAAGCCTTTGCAAGGTCAAGGTAGGCTGTATGGACTGCCTTTCCCTCGTCAATGGCCTTGGTGACTGTTTCGAAGAAGTCGACCAAGTTCAAAAGGCATGATCTGCCCTTGACGAAGCCAAACTGGGTCGGGTCCAATGTCTGCAAGTCCCCTATATCTTTGTTTATGAGCTCCATTATGATCCTCTCCATAGCTTTGCAGACTAGACTTGTTAAGCTTATGGGGCGGTAATTACCAGGGTCTGTAGAGGCACCGCCTTTGTGGAGTGGGACCACAGTTGCCGTACGCCACTCCTTGGGCACGTATCCTGTGGTAAGGCTGAGATTAAACAACTGCCTTATGTGCGGGTTTAATTCCTCCTTTAGCTCGTGTAGCACACAGCTGGGGACACCATCCAGTCCCATTGATGCTGTGTTTTTAGCTTTAGAGAGAGCAGCTTTCACCTGCGCATTTGAGATGTCTGGGAGGCTACACTCCGCTGGGATAGTTATCTCTCCTTTAGGGGGGGAGAGGGGGGTGAAGTTTGCACTGAACCTGTCTGCCAGTATGTTGGCAATGTCTGTGGGTTCAGTGATTTTTGTATCATTTTGGACTAATTCTGAGCATATCTGGGAGTTTCCACCCAGGTTCCTAACATAGCTGAAAAAGGCCTTATGATTGTCCTTTGAATCCATGGCAATTTTTCTCTCAAAATTGGCCTTAGTTGATTTTATGAGTGCTCGTATTTTTTTACTAATAATGATCAGGGGTGACTTCCCTTTTATGGATTTTGTTCTATCATGTAATAGCTTTCTCCTCTTATTGTAAAGTTTGTTAATGGCTGGGGTCCACCAGACTGGACGTTTGCCCCTGGTGGAAAGTGTCTTGGTTTTATTTGGGATTGCCTGATCCATGCAGTCCTGGAGGTGTTCATAGAAGGCATTTGTAAGGGCTTCCGCAGCTTGGGTTGTGGTTTCCACTGGCTCAGGGGCCTTGAAGGATACCACACCAGTCTTGAGTAGTGTGAAGTTTGCTTTAGAGAAGTTCTTCACTGTGGTCTTTTTTGTTTGGGGTGGGGGCAGGATGTGGATTTCCAGTGAGATTAGTTTATGATCAGATCTCACCAATGAGGGATATACTTCTGGTGTGGAGCATTTTGTCCCCATATTTGTGATAATGAGATCTTGTATATTTTCTCCTCTCATGGGAACAGTGACTAGCTGTTCCATGGCATTTGAATTTATGAACTCCAGGAACCGTTGGGCTAGAAAGTTAGGGCTTGAGTAATGTTCCCAGTCTATATTCGGGTAGTTGAAGTCACCCAATATGATGGTGTTTGGAGATACATTTATTCCCTCCAGTGTCTTCAGGAAGGCTGTGTAGGGTTCCTGAGTTTGAGAGGGTGGCCTGTAGCATGCTACAATTTGTAGAGCAGTTTTGCCTATGGTCAGTTGTACCTGGATGGTTTCCGAAGCTTCGTGCGTTGCCACCAACCTGGTGGTGTGGGTATCCTTTATGAAAATGGATACACCCCCTCCTTTTGTGGTGTGGTCCGGGTTTTGGGGCCGGAACGCATGATATGAGGTAAAACCTAATAGTGCCAGGGTGCTCTCAGGAGCCTTGAACCAGGTTTCAGTTACAGCACAGACATCGATGTTCTCCATACTGAGAAGGGCCTCGAGTGCATGCATTTTGAGATTTAGACTTCTGGCATTGAGCAGCATTACCCTCAGTTTCTTCCCATTTTTGTTTTCTAGGGTGGTAGGTTTAGAATTTGAGCCTTGCCTAAAAAAGGCACTATGGGGGTGGCAAGAGCCTTAGCCAATATCAGGAATCTCAGGGGTGACAGGTGCAAGCCGTCCCTTGCGAAGCAGCGTGGCTTGTCAAGCATGTCATCCCAGGCAGACAGACACTGGATCCCCTTTGAATGACACCAGACATTAAGCCAATTGTTAAAGCTGATCATCTTGTCTCTATATTGTGGCATCATTCTTGGTGAAGGAAGGATACTGCTCAGGGTCAGGATCATACCTGCCTGGGCTACATAATCAGAGAGCTCCTCTATGTCTCTTTCATGTAGTCCAGGGAGGTACGTCTCAGGTCGTTCACACCAGCATGGACAATGACTGTGTCATATTTGTACTTGCCGTGGAGTGACCCGAGTGCTTGTGTTATGTGGTGGATTCTAGCGCCCGATAGGCAGCTTACTGTGACCCTCTCCTTGTTCAGCCTGGTGAGTGGGACGTCAGTGTGTCTGACTATGGAGTCACCTATGACAAGTATGTTTGGTGTTGTATTTGGCCTTAAGGGCTGTGACTGCTTTGCACACTGATTTTGTGGTTTATGTGTTGCTTGTGGGGTGTCTTGAGGTAGCAGTTGTTTGGGTGTCTGCTTTGGAGGCCTCTGCTGTTTAGGTAAATTTTTACTCAGAGCCTCCGAGTATGTCTTTGTGTGTTTATGTGTTTGATTCAGTGTTGTGGTAGCATTATGTGAGGCTGGTTTTGTGGTGTGTGTAGTTGCCTTCTCCTCCTGTCTGGTCTTGCCAGTCCTGAGTTGAGAGAGCTCAGCCTCCAGTTTGGCTAAATAGCTGCATCTCTCGCAAGTATTTGTGTTATGTGGGAGGAGGAGAGGGTTGTCTGTGTACATGAGGCAGTTATAACATTGCCTCAAGATTCCCAAATTCACCAGCTGGACCAGAGAGGAGATTGACAACTGACCTTTGGACATGCTAGAATAATATTGGGAATTCCTTAATAATTGAAAACAAGGGCCAGTGGGGAGTGAGGGTGTAGTGCTTTTAATTTTTAGTGCTGACTTATATAATTGCTTTAGAGAGCAAGTGCCAGGTAACTTGAGTGCAATGTGTTACAAGTAACTAAATGCAAAAACGACAAACAGTAACTTTCTTTCAAGTGAAACAAGGAAATAAGTACAGTAAGCAATGCAGATATCACTAGTGATCCACAGAAGCACCGAGAAGCCACGTATTAGGTGGAATTAGCGTTCCAGGGAAATAACAAGCAAACAAACAACAAGCATATAAACAAAGCTAGATTCAGCAGGTCTGGATCTAGTCTATGCTACAGCAAACAAGGTGTACCAATTTCAGTAAGATACAGTTCAAATATTCGGGCACTATAAACCTTTAACCAGAAATTCCCAGCTCAGAAGGGCAGAGTCCAGCCTCTTCTCCCACAAGAGTGCAGACCACGAACCCTCTTAATGTAAAATAACTGGCCTGAAGCCCAAGTGCTTAAACCAGAACTAATACACTTGGACACTGGGCTCTCAATCAGCAGTTCCCAACTTAGAAGGATGAAAGCTACCTGTCCTGCCACCACAGTGCTTGCCACAAACCTTCCTAATGTAAAACAACTGGTCTGAAGCCCAAGTGCTTAATCCAAAAGACTTAGAATGATAGCTACACTTTAATCAAGTTACAACCAAGCAGTAATAAATACAATTGAATACTTTAGAGAATGTCTGGATTAGTGCTCAAGTTACACAAACAAAGCTAGATCCAGCAGGCCCGAATCCAGTCTATGCCACAGCAAACAAGGCGCACCAACTTCAGTAAGAAGCAGTTCGGATATGCATGCACTATAAGCCTTTAACCAGAAATGCCCAGCTCAGAAGGGCAGAGTCCAGCCTCTCCTCCCACAAGAGTGCAGACCACGAACCCTCTTAATGTAAAATAACTGGCCTGAAAGCCCAAGTGCTTAAACCAGAATTAATACACTCAAAGAATAGTTGTCAGCTTTTATGATCTTGATCTTCCATTGTTATAAAATATTTTTCTTATATCACTTTGCCACATCCTAGATGAAAATAGTTATTTGTCTCTGTTTATTACCTGGGTAACGAGCTGTTAAATAAGCAAAAACACAAACAAAGCAGTTTCTACTTTAGTATTTTATTTATTTAGTTTTTTTGCAAGACCACCAAGTACATTTAACTTGTGATTTTATGTGTGAGCGTGTGTGTGTGTGTGTGTGTGTGTGTGTGTGTGTGTGTGTGTGTGTGTGTGTGTGTGTGTGTGTGTGTGTGTGTGTGTGTGTGTGTGTGCGTGTCTGTGTGCAACTGTCATGAATCTTGAGTCTCCTGTTTTGTAAAGTGTTACCTGCCAGTGTATATTCAAAACAACTTACTGATCTAATGTTCTTTGAGATACAATCACACTGCAGTGCAAATGTTTCAAACAGAAAGGTTACCAACAATTTTAAGGTGACACCTTGGTTTGTGTGTTTCATAATTGGAGGATCTAGCTATATCCTGATGCCCGGTACAGTCATATACTTTAGAAAAAAAATCATACTTTATTTGCCATTCATGTACTTTAATGGAAAATATTCAGTTCTATATGTGTACTTTGGGATTTTAAGACTCAAGATCTGGACAACACCTTAAAACTACCTTTGAAGTCAAGAGTTTTTCTCCTCCTACTGTCATCATATGTGCACATTATTAAGACTGTATGAAGCTATTTTACTGGGATGTCTCCTAGTGGGTAGATATTTAATTATGATGATTAACAATATGTCTGTGGCTCCTTAACATCTAAACATCTGTTAACTTTTGACAGCTACATTATACACCAAAGTCGACTGTGTAATGAACTGTCATTTCTAGGTATCTTAATGCTTTGTACTTTGGGTCCATAAGAAGTTTAATCTGTGACTTACTGCATACATGTTTCTTACATGCTGTTTCTACCCAAATACTGACTCAGTCTGCAAATCTGCTGGTATGTATCTGAAGTCTGTGTGCATACTGCATCACATAGGTAGGGAGGCATAGTTAACATAACCACTGGTGACACATGCAACATCTGTGATAAAGCAATGTCTTTCAGCTTTTCCGGGTTAGAGGTTGCCACAGTGGATCACTGGTCCACAGATTGATTGGCAGGGGTGTTTTTATGGTGTCTTGACTGCAGGGAGGACATGCAGATTCCACACAGAAGGAGCTCCAGCTGAGAATTGAACCAGAGAACCTCTTGCTGTGAGGCTACAACGCTAACTGCTGCATCACCGCAGCTGACCACACGCAACATCTGTGATATTGGATATCAAATATATCTCTTGTGCAGTGACCTGCCACATTCTACATGCTAATCAGAGCTGTCATAATCATTACAGATTCTGTGGTAACTCTGCAGTAAATTAAGGGCCTGGGATCAATAAGCATGTACAGTTTTATTGGGGAGCCTATCAAATAAAGACAAGTAATGCAGTGTTTGGATAGCAACAATACGTGGGTTATTCTCTGTTCTTCATAGTCCATAGATTTAATATTACAGTACATACATATTATAAAACATCTGTTCACTGGTACCAATGATGAAGATTATATCACATACCTGGAGCAAAAGGTTGGGGAAAAGCCATAAAAATCACCACAGAGCAACCATAGAGTCTGCACTATAGTGTTGGCCACACCTGCTTTTGTGATATGGATTTGCCACTTCCTGTTGCAGGTCATATATTTTGGTTATAACCCTTTTGCCCCACTTTGGGCATCTGAAAAGATAAGAAAGCCAGCAGAAATATAAAACAATTGCAATATTTTTTCAGCGCTGTAAGTAACATTGATTTATTTTGTGGAATAGATAGATACCAGCACATAGCCTTAGTTGTCCAGCATGCTGATTTTTTAGGTTTTGTCTAGAAAACAAATAATGGGAAGAGGCTTTGTCATCTACACTCACTGCAGCTGCTGCAAGCTCCTGCTTTATTATTAAAATACATAGGAAAAAAGGTTCAGCTTGCTGCCAGTGTTTTCATATTAGAAGCCTTTAATATAACAGACATAAATCATTCTGTACACATTTACCTTATTTGCTGGCTAACAACAGTTTTGTTTCATTTATGTATTCTTCACTGTTACCTCTCTGCATTATGCAAATATGTAACATAGTAACACTAGGTGCTTGCAGAACATTTTGTTGGCTTTGATTGCCTACGTGTAAATCCACTCACCTTACACCTTTGCCACATCAGTTTCCTCATAGAAACTGTATGCTTCTGAATTATGTAAATATGTACATAGCAATTATTTCTGTATGCACAATGTTTTGTTACCTCGGATTATCTATGTTTGTTTTACTTGAAAAATTCTGTTATAATTTTGCATGTAACGCAGGATGAACATGCAATTGGTCATGCTATGATCAGTGTGCTAATACAAATAAATAAAAATAGAGACCGGGTAGTGGTTGTTTAGGTACTTCTTAGCTTCTACACACCCCAATCTTTTCCTGTGCATTAATTAACTTGCAGATGCTGGCCTTATTGTTCTGCTCCATGCAAAATGCTTGAGTGCTCCCCAAGTGAGGAAAGCTCTACTTTTCCCTCTGATGCAAAAACATTTTTTGCTTCTCAGTTGGACATTTTCCAAACTTGGGAATGTAGAGTACTTCTGCTCCTCTTAGCACTCAAGAGAATTATGTTATATGTGTGCTGTTCACAGAGCAGAATGTGGAGATTCATTCTTGGTTGAGCACAAACTGACAACTCCATATTATTATTTTTTCCCCTAAATAACAAGCATTAGTACCATATTCTGTCCTACATGGTACATTTTTAAATATCATATATAATACTATAGCAAGCCACTTTTCATTTCCAAACTGAGAGCTGATCCTATGATTGAAATTAAAGAGTTTTAAAAAGTGGATCTGGTGGGGAGATTTTTTTTTTTTTTTTTTTTTGTGTAATAAGTGCTGCAGCCTGAGAAAACTCCATGACAGATGTTGGGCTTTACTTGTTGCATACATAAGACTGCAAAGCTTTTCTTATTACAGCCCTTTTGTGAGAAAAGTTTTATTTTAATTCCAGCATACGGAATGGTTCACCAGAACATTCATGAGTGTTCAAATTATAGCCCCCATTTCAAAGTTAGGCAATCATGTTGTAACACAGGAGTCCAGTGAACAGATTTTGGCCTTGTATAGCCATGTTGAGTAGTAACCAATGAGAACTTTCTTCTATACAAGTAAGGATGCTGTTTTGAAGGGTTTCCACTTTTTTCCAGGCAGTTTTCTACCATATTATTCTTTCTTGTTTTATGATTCATCCCTGAATATCCATGAGTGAACTACACTACAGGATGTCACTTTGCCAACACAGCAGCCTGGATTGGTGTTGGCACACATCTGAATCAGCCACATGTAACAAGGATGTCTCACTTTACTCAAGACTAGCCAGTATAATTATTTTACTCAAAGCCTTTCTGAGTCTTTGAAGAATGTACTGACATAATCAGATCCAAACTGCCTTGTTTTGCAATCAGTAACTGTCTAAGTAGCCACTGTACTATAGTGATGAGTTAATTTTCTGCAGTGCCTACTGTCCCAAGAAATGTTCTACATCTTTCTTGTATGCGAATACAGATCATGCCTGGATTGTCTCTACATTTGCAGGCCCTAATGCTGACATTCTCATGCTGGTGCTCAATCTGCAGTCTCTTTCTCTTATGCCAGTCAAAAGCTTGTTATGTTTGATTGTAAGCAACAGTGCTGTCCATGTATGCTACAGTAAAGTTTCTAACCCTTGTCAGGATTTGATCATTTAGCCTCTGGAAAGTAACTGGGTAATTTTTCATTCCAGATGACATTTTACTACACTCAAGCATCCTAAATGGACTGATTTAAGCTGGAGTCTTCCTCGCTGCTTAAGTTGAAATGCTTGTCCATAGCACTCAATTACGTCTTTGCCAGACAGGTAATTTGCTACATTTATTTGTTCTAGATCAAGTTAGTTCTTATCCATATTAAGCATAAACTATACATCTGAGCTTGGGTGGCTGCCATTTTCCTCCAACACATTCAGTGCCAGGAGCTAAGTAACGTCACTAATGAAGCCTACAGATTGTTTAGGTTCTTGGATTTCCATTATACAAACATTTTCCATCTGCATCTCTTTGTTTTGTTTAATGTGTACAGGTATACTATAGGAGTGTGCTTTTATGGTTCTGGGCTCAGTGCATCCAAATGATGTTCAAATTGTTGAGTCCACACTGGCGTGTCAGAACGTATTTACCCATATTCTTCCAACATACCTCAAATTTCCTTACCTAGAGGAATGCCAGCTGCTATGGCAGCAATGTGTCATCCACAGAAGCATCACAGCATATTTGTCAACCTCCTAGAGCAAGAAATCTGGACAAAGGCATAAATGATGAGTGGACAAAGGCTCAAAAAAGGGACAATTTGTAAATATCACTCTTAGAAACTCGGGAAGTTGATAAAATAACAGGTTTGCCATCAGCATGAATTTTCTGATGGGTATGGTGTCTGAAACTCAAACACCTGTCATTATTTTCTGACTTCCATCCTCCATGGTTTGCCAATCATTTGCTAGAAAACCCAAAATTTGCGAGGAACAGACAAAAAATATGGTGCAAAAATCAGGACATTTGGCGAGAATCTGGACAGCTGAGAAGTATGCATCACAGAGGATGAGTGCCTGCTGAAATTCTACATCATATTTACTGCACAAGAAAATATTACAGAATAGATTTCTGAAAAAGACACATAAACCAATGTTAAAATCATGAGGTGAAATAATAAGAGGTTGTTCCATTCAACAACAAGTCTGCCCTTTTTATCTACCTATGCCTGAGCCCCCTGAAAATGAAGCTTATTTTTAACCAGAGCAACAATACATGAATTATCTGTAGATTTACCTGAAGCAAGAATAGAGATAATTTGTCTTTTTAAAGACAAAAATTGCAACAGACGTGCATCTTCTGTATAAAACAAACATCAGTCATTCATCTTCATATTATACAATAATGCCAAGGCAGCTTTCTTTTAGTTCATCTGTAAATCATGCCCATTCCAAAATAAGGTAGCAAGCTTTGTCATAATGTTCTCAAAAATTGAGAAAACTAACAAGAACAGAGTAACCTGCAATCTTATACTAATGTAACACTTACCTACTTTAGCAGTCTGGAAGGACTAAGATAAAATTTAAACAAACATCTCTGTTCACACGTTATACTCATATACTGCTCTAATAGCCCAAAAGGTTACCATGATGAAATCCAGCAAGGCTGTGAAAAAACAGGCACCTACATTGCTAACCTCCTTCCCCCAGAATCTAATATTACAACCATTACATAAAACTAGCTGATAACAAGAAAACCTAACAAATAACTCTAAAAACATGCCTCACATCCCAGCCTATAAAATACCCACCAAAAGTGTGTACAATACTATTTGATTGGATAGAAAGACTTGTCAGTTTTATTTGACCGCCGATATACTACTGATTCACCTTGTAGCCTGCGAGTCCACAAAAACTACAATGATGTATTAATTCACATTTATAAACCCTGATTCACATTTATACATATTTATACATCAGCTAAATATTGTGCTATTTAGAAGTTATCTGGATACTTTCAAATAACATGAGCTCATGCTGTCAGTTCAATAGTAACCCACAGCTGGGCTTATTTGAGCAGGGCAAATTTCATGTATTCGATTTAACTGAAAATAGAGCATCTATTTTGGCTTGGCTTAGTATCCTTCATCTTGCTAGTCAAACATGTTACTGTACATGTAGAGAAGGGTGCACTTTTAAAAAGGTAAAAGCCAAACAATTAAGTTAACTATCACACAAAGGGATTCCCATCTTCTTTCACGGAGTGATTATGTTTTCAAAAATAGGGGTGGTGCACCAAACATTAATGCTTGTATCATGGGTTTTGCTTTAATATTGCTACCCAGAAATCTGACTGAGTCACCCCAGACATCCCTAGATAATCAATGAGTCAAGCAAAATTGATACTTGTTTACTCCATTACTATTAAAGCATTTGGAATTTCTGAGAGCTAATGGGCCAAAACAGCTAAACTGAGTTTAGGGTAATGAATGCCTGAGAAGGGGAGAGAGAACCAGACCAAGCAATGGAAGAAAATATGAACTTATACAACCAAAGACTATGTCATATGTGTGTTCATATCAGGTCACCGACTCCATTTATTCAGATAAGAATCTTACATGCTTATATTACTATAACTATCAACTGTTTGGAATTTTGCAGACTGTCCAGATTTTTGCCTTATATTTTTCATCTATTCCTCATAAAATGTGTGGCTTTCTGGCAAACCATTGAAGTTTACAGTTACAAAATAATGACAGGTATTTGAGTTTTTCCTTCAGAAAATGCATGCTAATGCAAAGCATGTTATTCTAGTAACTTTCTAAGTTTATAAGCACACCATTTCAAATTTGTCCCTGATGTTGGGCCTTCCCCCCATTACTTGCAGCTTTGCCCAGGATTCTTGTGCTAAGAGAATGAGAGGTATGCATATTGCAAAATAATTAGAAAGTAAACTCAAGGGAGTCAACAATTTTAGGGACTAGTGTAAATCAACAGGTCGACTTCACAAGATTGAGTTAACATATGATTTACAACATCAAGACCAGCATGCCAAAAATATGGGTCTATATTAGTTCATTGAAGGTTCACTTCAGTGAACCTTCATTCATCAGGCAAAAAACATTGAACGTTCACTTGGGCAAACATTCACATCAACAAAGGATTTACACAGGGAAAGGAACTAGTTGGCCAACATAAAGAAATTTCCCATTTTCCCCATTATAGTGCAATGTTCTCAGAGTTGGTATATATACTTGGGGGGATGTGGGGGCACAACCCCCCACATTAGGGGATGTGGGGTACATAGCCCCCCATCTAGGTGGGTTTAAAATACTCCGGTGTATGTTACAGGGAGATGTAGCGCAAGTAGTTACTTTCCCTATGTAACACATTCAGTGAAGTGAATGTGTGCTGACTTGAACGTTCGGTGGATTTTGCTTGATGAACAGAGGTTCGCTGAAGTGACCTTTTGATGAACAAATATAGACACCAAAAATCATAATAATAAAGCTGATAATAACACAACCCAAAATATCACATATAGCAGGACAGCATGACTAGGTTGTTCATGGTACAGTGCATGATGCGTATAATCCACCAATGTTTCCTGTAGGTATGTCCTGTGTAGGTATGCTATCCTGCTATATGCAATATTTTGGGTTTCATTATCATTGGCTTTAACTATTAAGCATTTCTGACATGTTGGACTCACTGTTGTAAGTTTCAATCATGTGTTAAATTGATCTTGTGAAGGAAACACACATCCACATATCTAAAAGGGGACCCTCTATGTGATGACACATCTGAAACCTCAATGGAAAGTCTCCTGTAAATTAAATCTAGTGATTGTCAGATCCTGTTAATTTAACATTAGAAGATGCAATGCAAAGAGAAGCTCTGCTGTTTGTCACCCCATAGCTGATTGACACTCAGTTTTAAACCTAAAAGATCTCCAGATTCTGTCATAGAGGCTAGACTTGAAGAAGAGTTTGAAGGTGAATGTTAGATTTTCCATAATTTGGTATTTCTTCTTTGAGGTTGTGTGAGCTTGTCTTTGGTTTATGTAGAGTCTGTGAGTACAGGGGCTTGACCCTGCAAAAACGTTTTTGTGATTTTTGACTTTGGAAGTACTCCTGTTTTGACTAATGACTTCTCAAATTTGTTTTCTCTTTGAATAACTGTTTGCCAATTGCACAAAGACATTTTATTTATAGTGGACCCGATGCAAAGTTTTAAATGGCTGTGACAAAACATAATGCAATCAAACATTCCAAAATAGAAATAAATTGCTATATATAACCAACAGATAAAGTTACATTAGAATATTCTTACATATTTATGAAATTTGCAGTGTTATTTGCTTCATAGTGTGCAGCATTCCAAGAAAACAGTTGACATTACAGTTAAACATGATGCCACAATGAATCAAAAGCTAAATATCAGATGCCATGTTAAACGTTTCCAGTCTAATGTCTCTTGGTAAGTCTGTAGTTATTTCCATATTAAAACCTTGCCATACAATTAATTTCTACTTTTTGACAAATACTGAGACATGAAATGCATCATTTGGGCTAAGCAATTTATCAGTGATCATTTATGGAATAGATCTCCAGAGAGGGGATAAAGCAAAACTCTATGTACCAGGTCAAATGCATATGTGGATATTACTTTGGCAGGACTAGACACTTAAATAAAAGAGTTTTGGATAGCATCTTCCAAGTTTTTATTCAGTTAAGATTCCAAACCCATGCCTGCTGTTGTAAAGGTATCCCTTATAAAGATATCATCTTCATTGCCTCAGTAAAAATATCTAGCCTATTCGCCTTAGAGTAAATTGTATTATGGCAGCCATCTAGCACGAGTATTCATTTTTCTGTGTGTTCTTTTTGCTCCCATTTCCTGCCAGCCATTAAGTTCCCCCCTAAAGGACTTGGACATATTCATTCCTCTACATTGGGGAATCTGCGGAACTGTGGAAGTGAATGACATTTAGCGGGACAAATGTTTAGGTAGCCATGAGACGTGCTTGCATGCTCATTGGCATTCTTACTGAGGATATTTGAATGGCCTAACACCATCATTAGAGAGGCAAGTTACCCTCCAGCACAATGGGAACACACAATACCTACCATCTGTGACTGTATGCTCTTGTGCACATGCTAATATAATGGATAATAATGGATTACCACCAGGCAGTGCCTTGTTGGGCCAAAAGCCCAACTTTAGGACACCTATGCAATATCAACTCTCCAAGAAATTATGATACTGTGCATTCTGTTCTGTCCCACTATCACCACAGGAGGGATATGTCCACCCTTCCCAGCCACATCCACCAAACATCCAAGCCACTAATTAAACTCAGGTCAGTACTTTAGCCTTCTATGTCACTAGAACTGGTAGATATTATTGTCTCAATTTTTTAAAACTGTACTGTAAACTTCAAAATGTGGGGCTAAACTTTATAATGTTTTCTTAGTAACCTTGGTATCATATTATAAATCTCAAATGGGAAAATGTAATGAAATTAGATCTTTTTTTCAGTGTAACATCAATTAAATCTACGAAAAAACTGTAGATAAGAGGAGGCCCCTTTGACTGGACATAACATCTTGTGATGTACTAGGTTGCAAAACTTTTAAATTTAAACAAATGTCTTCACTATATTACATTATTCTCTCCTTCCATATGAAGTGAGAGTTCTCAGTGTTACTGCATAAATTTCTTATTAGCTTTCTCATTGGGACAGGACAGCCCTGAATGAGGATCTACATATGTTTTATGTATACAAAGCAACAGTACTGTTGTAATTCATTTATGTTTCACCATATTAAGAACCAACTTGGACTAAAAAAGTGATGCACAAAAACTGCAGTAATTAAACTGGCTGTATGTCCCATGCGTTAATGGTCCAAACATCAACAATAAAACAGTGGAGTCCAGTGCCAGGACCCTAATTTAAATAGTGCACTTGCAACTCCAAGTAAAAGTCCAAATCCAAAAAATGGTAATGCAGCCACAGGGCTCAGAAATAAGTAGATAATATCAAGTTAGATCAAATATGCCAATGGTAGGGCCATCACAGTTAAAACTTGCTGCTGCCCAGTTTTGCTTTATGATTGAAGTGGCATCCTAATAAAAAGCATAACGTCAGAATGTTTCAAGAACCATCCAAGTGGCTATATATGCTTAAATCCTAATGCTAGTCCAAAGTTAGATATAAATCATCTCTTGAGGGCTATCCACCAAGATGTCAGTCATGTATGAATTGATCCCATTATAAGACTACTACCTTTAATATAAATTGCCTCCTTGCAAGCTTAGCAAATGTAAGGAAAACACAATTCTGAAATCAGAAAACGATTATACAGTAATAAAAGCGGGAGGCAGACATGAATCACAATTTCTGAAGTAATATGGCATTTCCAGGGTTGCCACAGTTACCATTTACTGCTCCTTCTCACTGCTTTATAATACAAATGACACTCCCACTTGAAAAAGACCAGTCATACCCCCGGATTCTGCAAACCTTGCATGGCATGCAGGATTAGTGCAGGAGCTCTAGCAGGCAATATGTCTGCCGTGCGATCCAGGAATAGCCTGCAGGGACGTGCACGAGAGCTCCTGCACTAGTCCTGCACGGACTCAGACCCTGTATGCAAATTACCCATTTGCAGGAGAAATCCATGCAAGTGAGGTGAATTTGTGATCTGGTAAGCTGGAAACCGGCTGTGCAGGACTAGTGTAATCTGCAGAAATGTACTTGGTTAAATTCCAAAATGGAGCCGTGACAGCTCCAAATAAAGGGTGCATATCATTCAGGAAGCATGTCAGTGGCCAAGTATAAGGCCACTGGCATTGAAAACAGCTTAAAAAAAAAAATTAACTTTTATTTTTTTTTTAGCCGATCTTGGCTGTTTAAGCGTAGGGCAGCAGCGTGCAAACGGGATCAGGGGGGAAATAAGAAAAGAAACCTAAAATAAGCATTCTAACTAAAATCACTATTCTGTCATTAAAGTCAATGGCAGGCAGAAGTCAACATGGCCAGTGAGCAGTGGTTGCTAAGGGGGGAGGCTCAGTGTGAGACATGTAATTATGCATTAGCAGGCAATCCTATGCAAATGAGGGGAATGATAGTGAATCCCAGATTACCCCAGCATGCTAGTCAGCTCCCAACAGTGTAAGAGCAGGAATAGCTTGATGCAAGCCTAGGAGTTAGCTGACATCATGGGGGGTGTGTCAGGCATACTGTAAGCGGATTGGAGCCCTGTGGCTCAGGTTTGCTCCTGGCTAAGCACAGCTAGGCAAGGGGATGTGTCTGAGTTCGCCATGCACTGGGTTTGAAATAAAAACAAAAAAGGTAAACCAGGAAATAGCAGGTCTGTGCACATTTGAGCACTGTGTTTGCGTGGCATGACCCTTGGCTTAAACAGGAAAGCAATGGGAAGGGAAAACAGTAGTAGGAAATTAATCAAGGAGAACTAGCATAGCTGGCAGGTGAAATGAATCAGAATCAGCCAATTACACAGGCAGCAGACCAGCCCAGCCCAGAACACTACAATAAACTATGCAAACACCTTCCACTCTGGTTTTCCCATACTCTACACCACCTGTGTATACAAGCAGGGAAGTTTTAACAGACAAAACAACAAAATGGTAGGGGCTGCAATAGCTATCATACAACTTGTGGAAGAGGCTGAGGGTTGTGAGGATGCAAATGCTGTCGACCAACCCACAGTGAGGAGACAGAGAAGAGTGTACAGACCCAGGGTAACCTACCAGGGGCTACTGGAGACAGTGGAGTGCTATAGGGTGGACAGGGACCTCCTACAGCAAATCATTGAGCTGTGCTGGCCATGCCTGACACACATAACTAACAGAGGTGAACCCATCACAGTGGATACTAAGGTATGTGTAGGGCTAAGACTACTAGCTACAGGTACCTCCCAAAGGCCAACTGCGGATATGATGGGGATCTCACAGGCATCAGCATCCGGGGTACTCCACCAGTTCCTAGATGCCATATCAGCACATGCTGGTGAGCACGTATATTTCCCCAACACCCGTGAGGCGTTGGCCAGCAATATGCAACTGTTCCACCAAATAGCAGAATACCCTGAGGTAGTGGGTGCTATAGACTGCATACACATATGAATCAAAGCACCACCCAGTGAGCGGGTTAGGGTCTACAGCAACCACAAGGGCTTCCCCTCAATCCACTGCCAGGTCATGTGCAATGCCCAGGGCATAATAATGAATGTGTGTGCCGGCTGCCTGGAAGCTATCACGATTCCCACATCTGGCATCTGACGCAGCTGTGCCAGAGATTTGCCAATGGGGACATCCGTCACGGTCACCTAGTGGGGGATGCTGGATACGCACTGGAGCCATGGCTGATGACACCCATCAGAAATGCACACACACCCGAACAAGAACTCCATAATGAGGCACACGCACAGACACAAATTATAATAGAGCGTGTGTTTGGGATGCTCAAGTCATGGTTCCAGTGCCTGGACACATCCGGTGGAGCTTTGCAGTACTCACCAGCTACATGTACCCAAATTGTCATCGTATGTGCCATGCTACACAATATGATCCTGCGGAAACAGCTCCAGCAGGAACAGCAGGGGACAGGGCCACACAGCCTCCCACCATTGCCAAGGCCTGCACAGGCACAGAGTGACTCAAAGGAGGGACAACCTTAGCTTGCCCCAGTAGGCAGAAGGAGGTGTGCCCAGTATGCCCTGGCCTTGGCAAAGAGGCAACGCATAGCACATACACTGACACAGGAGGTACTCAGGAAATAAGACCTCTTTCTGACTCTCACATACAGTGAAAGGGATGATAAACATGACACTACATGTGCTCAACCATGTGTAGGGAGTGTACTATGTGCATCCGACATAGGCAGCCCCACAGCACCACCCTCAATACTGGGACACCCACAAGGTAAGTGACTCACACATGCCAGTCATGGGGGTTCACATGCCCAACAAGAGTCACAGCCAGCAGGACAGGTGTAGACAAACACAAACAAAGGCTTTGCTATGGCCTCTGAATGATGCCTATGGGTAACCTCCCCCCCCCAGGCCTACACAGACAGACTACAGCAGGTCAGGCAGTGGGATCTTAGTTCTGAAGGGTAGGAAGTCAGAAACTAATATGTAGGTCAGTCAAAGCTAAGACCTGTAGTACACTGATATGCCTCTAGTCAGCATGATAGTTTAGAGTACAGAATGAAATGGAGTACCTGACATACCAGTACAGTCATAGCAAATGTGTGCAAGTGTCATGTGTGCCCCCCCATCCTATGTAGAAATGTAATAACAGTCAGGTGTGCCCCCCAATCCTGTGTAGAAATGTAGAAACAGTCAGGTGTGCTCCCCCAATCCTATGTAGAAATGTAATAACAGTCAGGTGTGGCCCCCCCCAATCCTATGTAGAAACTTAGAAACAGTCAGGTGTGCCCCCCCAATCCTGTGTAGGAATGTAGAAAAAGTCAGGTGTGCACCCCCAACCCTACGTATGTATGTAGTAACAGTCTGGTGTGCCCCCAATCCGATGTACACACGCTGTGTAACAGTCAGGTGTGCCCCCCCACAACTCTATGCAGAAATGTAGGAACATGTATGTGTAGGTATAATATCATTGAAGCACAGATGCACAGAGGTGGCCAAGTTAGCAGGATAGGTTGTAGCATCTGCACAATATGCAGGTATGTGTGCATTAGGTTGGTGTGTGTTTCTTATTGTGTGAGAGTAGTCGGCATGTATGCATGTTGAGGTGAGACCTGGTGGCCATTGCCCACTACCGCTGATGACAGGGACAAGTCCTCACAACTGCAGTGCCAAACACAATACCCACAAGTATAACACAAGCTAGCAGTAAGCCATTGCAAATGTATGGTGGTAATATGTGACACCATCTGAAAGACTGACATGGCATGGCTGTTGGGCTAAATATACAAGCAGTACACAGGGGAAAGTACCCCAGACATACAGTATATATTGTGTCACTGTGAAATGGACACACCCTTGGAATAGTACAAACGGGTATGCATCACATTATCTGGTCCTGTAGTAGGAGACCCCGGTGTTATCTGCCTAAACACTAGCAGATTACAAAGGAGCTAGGACTGATGTATTGGGAAACAGCTGATGTACCTGCACATGCAAGCATAACTGGAATGCCCAATGCATATCTGTGTGTCAGATGCAAGTAGTGTCCATAGCACACATGCACCCAGCCCACACAAACACCACCCACAGGTACCTCTCTGGTTGTACCCCTGCTGTGGGGAATGGGTACAATATGACCCCAGCTATATATGGCAATAGCGAAAGAATGCAGTAAGCAGTGCAAGTGTTCCATGCAGGTGTGTCACCAGCTATAGGTAGCACCCTGCCAGCATCCACACCACAGATCAAGGCTGATAGAAGGTAGTGGCATGAATACCTAGCACACCTACCCTGTCACCGCAGGGGAATATACTGTATGGTGGTCTGAGACTGTAGGACAGACAGAATGCAACGGCCTGCCACATCTGGCCCGCTTCAACAGCTAATGGCCCACAGGCCTCTGCCAAGGGCCTGTGTCTCACACGTACTGCCAATGCATGTTATGTCATGGACACCCAATTAACAACACAACACACTCCACATACACCATATGCAAGGCCATGTAGACAAACCACAGTAACATGTCCACCATGTCCCACTGCATGAACTGTTGACCAACACCGACACACAGCCATGATGGGGTGATAACCATAGAGAAAGTATCAGAGAATGTATGCATAATGTAAGGAAGAGGAGAGAATAACTGAGGGGGGGAGCGTGGGCAGCATGGAATGTGCAAGGTTCGACACAAAGCTGTGTGCACACACTATCCCTGGCTGTAAACACATAAATGTGTGCCTACATACCTGCCTGTACACCAGAATAGGGGTAATGTCCTGACTCATGGCCCCTTCCTCTGGGTAACCTGTGTGAATCTGTACAGCTGTGATGTATTGCCATAGCAATATAAGGCTATACTGTCATGTTGATGGATGTACATGTATGGGATCCCCTGCCAGCACTGTACCAAGCTGCTGAACCAGATACACAGACCCAGCAGCAAGTGTCTGCAGCACCCCCTCCAGGATGGCATAACCTACCATGAATATGTAGGCGTCTGCCCACAATACCGCATACAGCTGCAGTCACCCTTGTCCCCAAGACATCACTGTGAGCAGGAATGTCCACCTGACAGTACATGAGGACAGAAAACATCACAGTGTATAACAGTACACATGTCTGAATATCTCTGCTAACAGCAGTACCATGTAGCTGAAGCAGCACAGACACAATCACCTACAGTACACACTATCCCCTGCACACTTTGTCCCCATATTGCCAAATGATCGACGGATACCCTGCAGAAACAGTTTGCTACCTGTAGGTGTACAACACAAAGGTCTGCACTGGAGTACAAACTACCTGTAATCGATCCACACATGCAATACAGAAGGGCATACTGGGCATGTTCACACACTTACAGAAATGAAGCCCATGTCTGCAAACAACAGTGGACCAGACATATCTGGCAGTTGCAGATGTTAGTGCAGACTCTCCTCAGTATGCACCACTCATGCTTTGCACACACAGTGGATAGGAATACAGACATATATCCAAGGACAACACACTATAATAAGCCAAAAGTAGACACACATAGATGTGTGGAAGAGAGTAACTGTGACAAGGAGCCATCCAGGCCTGTCCCACCCAGCACACAGCAAAATGGCTACAACCACATGAGGTTCAGATGTCACTCACTGCAGATACTAGCCAATGGTATCTGTCAGCAGTACGGACTGTCTGATGCAAATGCTATCAGTGCAACATGAGTGTACAAGGAAGTAGTCATCTAGCAGCTGTATACATGTACCTGTGGAATATGGCCCTGCGTGTGCCCGCATGTGGTGTGTCAACCCCTAGATGAATGTGTTATGGCCCATGCATACACCCTGGCTTCCCCATAGCCCTACTATCAAACAAAAAGATGCCCAATGCTGAGAGTAAGAACACTTTTGATTCAAAAAAACAGATAAAAACAAATAAAAACAGGTAAGCGCTTTCACGATTGCTTGCTTCTTCAGACCTTAACAAACAGTATGAAAAAACAGGCCTTTAAATACAAAAAACTTCCAGTTAATTAAAACCAATTAAAACTGTTAGGTGTTAACACTTATCAGTGAACTAAGCCTCTTTTCTTTAGGAGAGGCTTTAAAGCAACAGCACTATTCAAACCAGGTGGCACATATGCTTTAAAGTTGACAATCCATTTTAACTCACCAAATTCAGTCTCATTACTCATATCCCCTTCCCTTAAACTTTCATTTAATTTCTGTAGTACCAAGAACTTAAAGTTGTGATTCATACCAGCTTCAGATACATGTTTCGCTAATGCATTTGTTAATTTATTATTTCGTATATCACGCTGATGCTGCAGAATCCTGTCCTTAAACATACGATTTGTCTTTCCTATGTAATATGAATCACATACATTACACTTAGCCATATAGACCAAATTTTTTGTACAACAATCTGCATAAAAGGACAGATGCATAGGTTCCATAGTTAATGAATGCATAATCAAGTGTGCAGACCATATATAACTATATAACTGCATGCCTTGCAAGATTGGCATGCATGAGTGCCCTTACGCTGGGAAGTGAAGTGCCTATATGGTTCAGTGTGTGTATAACAGAGTCACTGTTTTAAGTTCTTGGTATTTTTATAACAAAACTTAGGAGATTGTTCTATATGTTCACTGACAGATGGATCAGTCAACAGGATAGACCAATTTTTCTTTATGACCTCACACACTTTATTAACCTCTGCTGAATAGATCAAATTAACAAATGCATTAGCAAAACATGTATCTGAAGCTGGTATGAGTCACAGCTTTAAGTTCTTGGTACTACAGAAATTAAATGAAAGTTTAAGGGAAGGGGATTTGAGTAATGAGACTGAATTTGCTGAGTTAAAATGGATTGTCAACTTTAAAGCATATGTGCCACCTGGTTTGAATAGTGCTGTTGCTTTAAAGCAGTAGTGTCCAACCCGCGGCCCGCATGCGGCCGTCAGAGCTCTTCCATGCGGCCTGCGACCCTTAAGTTAAAATTTTACTTATTTTCCATTTTTTTTCATGCCCGCGTCCTTTAGCTGGTGTGCGCATGCGCCAAAAGCACCCTTCCGTTAGTTTTTCGCGCCGATAGATGCATTCACGGCAAAGAAGAGCTGAAGGAAGAGGATTTGATGATCGCGCCAAAGAAAGAGTTGAGAGAGAGAGGGATTTTTCATTTATTACACTGACTACACCATCTCCTGACTGCATTAACAGGTAAGCTAAGTATGTAGTAGTACATTATTTAAAAAAACTGAAATGTACGACATGCTTTGAAATGTGTGACAGTTGAGATGCATGCTGAAGTGGTGTGCAGCTCTGAAGGAGACAAGTATTCATTCACCTGGTTAGGCCAGGGTGTCTTTTCAGGCCACTGATCTGAACTCACGGAATTTAATTTCTTGTTAACTCAATGCTTTATGTTCAAGTATACTACAGCTTTCAAGTTCGGGAAAAGCAAGGCCGTTTGACATCAGCATTTATCAGGAGAAGCTTATCACTTATCAGGAGAAGCTCAGTTTAATGATTAATCTATAAGCACAATGGCTGCTCTGCACTCTTAGGTGCATGTATCACAAAGACTGTTTTGAAAGAAATTGTACACAGACATTCACCTGGCAAGCAACCACCAGCAAACAGATCAGTATATATCCAAACAGCACTGTGAAAATGGGGCAGATTTGTCAGAATCCATTGCTTTTTTCTTAGCATGTGCTTACTTAATGCTTGTGGAAGTACTCATACCATCCTTACAGACTATTTACAGTGGAATATTTTCAACCACCTTATATAATATTACTAAACTCATTCTTATTAACATGGCTTAGTAGTGTTTTTCAGGCCAGCAGAATGAGGTTTCTAATGCTGAAGTCATCACCTGCTCAAACAAGAATAATTTTGTGCCTGTACACTTTTTTTTTTAATCATACTATTTGAACCAAACCAATTTGATTTAAATATATTATACAAACACAATTTCTGCTCTCTTCGTATGCATTCACAAGCAAGCATAACCCGATCAAGTAGTTTCAGTAAGAAGAGTGCCTGGTGGAATATTACCATGCAAAATCAGAGAGATTCCAAATATTTCATTTGGTTGATTTAAATGCACTATTACATCTGGCATTCCCCTCAAGCTTAAAAGTAATGTTTGCCCTGAATTATCAGCTTTTCTAACAATGTGGGGTCTCATTGGTTTCTGTTTTGTATGTGTATGCATTTCTACTAATCTCCCCAAACATCAGCTTTCATCGCCTAATTAGAATCAGAATGTGTTGTGAATTAATGTACTTCTGGAAGAATTGAAACATCCTCCCACAGTGCCAGTAAATATGATTATAAAAACTTTGTGTTGCCTTTTCTCACACCTCTGAACAAAATGCGCACGCATAAGTCCAACTACTGGTCAGCAGCATCTTGGACTACTATGTGCAGTCTTCTACACTGTGTTTCTAAGTGTTTGGCTTTACTTTTTTCCTATAATTTTCTGACTTTTAGTTTACACATCTTTAGCTACTCAACTGGCTAGTCACAAGTTTAACTACTCAATGCATTTTATGCTTTAAATCGGAAGGAAAGTACAAGGACCCCAAAAAAGGAATCCACAACAAGTGAAAAGGCAAACAGGTCCACCACAGGAATAGAGTCACAATAAGGCTAAGACCACTGGAAATGTAGGAAGCAGTTTAATCCACGACTGAGCGCTTTCACCAGAAACCTGGTATCATCAGAGTCAAAAACAATTCATACACACCCAGCATATTCTTATATACAATGAAAAAGGCAATTAAACAATTGTCATTCCTTAATTGATGTAACATCCTTAAAGGTGAACTAAACAGGAATCAAATACATTTCAAAAAAGGCATATATATAAATCCATTCATTGATGTAAACAAGTAAAAAATAAATATATACACAAAAGTAAGTGTAATGATGTAGAAAATATATATATGTATATATGTATATGTATAAAAATATTTCATATCTTAGTAACAAACCTAACCTTACTAGAAATATAAATCATAATATATTAAATGTGATAAAATATGTTTACAAAATAAATAAATAAAAAAATAAAATAAAATTTTCACTTGTTGTGGATTCCTTTTTTGGGGTCCTTGTACTTTCCTTTTATCTTTATATTTTTACACCTTATGCGCAATCTTTATACTCTGTTTGTGTTTGTGATAGTCAAGAAGAATAGTGTTATTTATGCTGTGACAGCCATGGCACTGGATATTATGCCACAAACCAAGTTGTGATATCTTCTCAGACCCACCTGTGAAGTGAAAGTTAATGGTTGCCATGATGCCCTCTCATTTTGTGATTCCAACTCTGGTGTTTGAGGAGACAAGCACTTTCTGAAACTGAACTTTATAACTTATTACTACCTGTATCTGGAGCATTTCTGCCTAGGCCTTCACTGAAAATGGGCCGTATCCCAGTCAGGCTTTCCCGGTAAACAAATGTTAAATAAATAAATAAATCATGCCTCTGTTCTTCTTCATTAGAAAGTACAGCTAGTAGCCAAATTAAGGTCAAGTTAAAAGCATACCACATGAGGACATATGAAAAGAGATGTAGTTTCAAAGTAATATGCTGGATTTACTTTTTCACTCGAAAATAAAGTTGCAGTCATATAGCTAGCATTTTCTCTGCTCATTGACCTGTAAGAAATAATAACCTCCTTTGTTGCTGACCTTAAGGCAGGGAAATAGAGAGACAAAAAAGTAGACAGGATCCCAGAAATGGTGTTTCATTATCAGGCAAACCATGGTGCAATGTTAGAGGCAATTCTGGCACTTAGTTCAACAAATTACGGCTAAGATCTAGTAATGAGCTGCTTTTTGTAGTTAGCTCTGTAGTTAGTAGAGTGTAAAAGGAAAAACTTCAAGGATCAGTACATGTTAGGTTCAAGCAAGGCATCCTTTATTACTTGCAGCAAGGAGACAAAGCATGTAGGTACAAGGTTTGTCTAACTTTCTGGTGGTCAGTATATTATTCTTATACAGTTTTCTTCATGTCACATAGAAAATGTTACTAATCTACTGCTGACGTAGTTGGGACACAGCTTTCTGTATGTTACACAGAAAATGTTACCAGGCTTATTGCTGACATGGACAGATTATTGCTGTCTTGCAAAAACATTTGAAAAAAACAACCTGGCCTTGGGTTTATTTTAGCCCACCTTGTCTCTTCAATTCTTCCATTGTACAATTCTAATATATGCGAAACATTTTGTATAGATTCAAGGTACATTTCTAGCTTTGGTACAAGTAGTGCTGACTATAGTTTAAGCTTTAAAACATCTATTGTTTTCTTTATCAAGACTTCTAGCAGCTGCACATTTTCTCATGGCATAAGCAGAAATAGAATGTCTCTTATTAAGTTTCCGGTAGCTGCACATATTTTCATTGCATAAGCAGAATAAAGTGTCTTTTATTAAGTTTCTAATAGCTGTGCAGATTCATGCAGTATGAACAGAATAAATGTATTAACCCTTTTAAGCCTTTAATGTACTAAGCATGCACATTGCTATTATGCATTTTCCTAACATTTCCCCCCTTTTAATACTTTTATTCTACTTTCAAAACAAGCATAAACAGTTTTTTCTTCCCTTAACTTCTTCCTACTCAGGATTTGCAGTTAAGAGAGTCATTTAGTTTAAACCCATGAAAGCATTTTCAATTTTTCAGTAGCTCTTCGAGTTCAGCATCTTGGTACAAGGTTTCCGAAACTGAAATGTCTACAAAATTTTTGATTAGTCCTTTTATGCAGGGGATGCAGCAGCACCCACACACCATCAGTAGACCTATCCCTGCACAGATGGCAATCAGAATGTTCATCAGGATACTGCCCCACCCCCCAAACAATTTCTGGAAAAAGTCCGTCAATGGATTTGGTCCTGGTTTGGTCATGGCCGACACCTGCTGGATTACCTCAAGATGGGTGTCTATCTCGTGTTTGTGGTCAGGAGTATATGAACAGCACTCCTCCTGGATTAAAGCACATATACCTCCTCTTGCCGCTAGGGTGAAGTCAAGAGCCATGCGATTTTGAAGTACCACTGTTCTCATGGCAGTCAGTTCATTGGTTACCAATTCTAGGGCAGAAAAGGTTGCATTACTCATTATTTTGAGAAGCCTACACAATTTTCTCAGTTCCCAGATTGATTTCATTGCTCCATATGCTGGTAATATGCCTGCCCACAATATGACAGTATCACTCAGATCCATGTGTGATAGTTCTTTGTTATTTCCAGGGCCTAAGTCATGATGGTATTTCCAGGGTGCATTGATTTGTCCCACTGGATTGACAGGCTTCTTGATTTCTTGGACATTCCGAATCTTCCCTTGAGGTAAAACTGTCGTGGGTTGTATGGCCGGAACCAGGTATCCCAAAAAACAACTGCCGGACCAATTCTCGGGTAGCCATTTATATACTTTTCTTCTGCATATAAAGTAACAATCTTCCACTTTAGTAGTAACTTTACTATACCCTTGCTCTGCATGAAACATTTTTCTGTCGATTGTAGACAGTTGTTTGTAGAGATCAGCATTAAGTTTTACTTCTTTAATTGTCCTATGGATCAGTTCAACAAATGAATCATAGCTCGTGTTGCAATAGAATTTGATGTCCTCGAATTTAGTGTAACATCTATAGGGAACAGTTACATTGCAATAGCTCCAACCCACCTTGAATGTATCATTCTTATAAAAAGACACAGTTCCTTTCTGTCGAATAGACAAGTGCAATGCTACCTTATCTTTTGATGTGACATCTGATGTATCATAAATTAAGTTTTCCCAGGTCTTGTTAGCCCCTAGGGGAACTGCAGTTAACAGTAGCCCCCCATATGCTGTTGGTAAAGCCGTGCAAATCCAGCAATTCGAAACATTGACGGTTTCAGCATACACATATTTAATTGCCTGGTAAGTATTAAAGTTCGGGTGCCACTCTGCATGCTTATTTAGTTCTACTTGCGTGGCTGAGAAAAGAAATGGCCACAACAAAAAGTTTATTGTCACCAGTACAGTCAACAGGATAGTCATGTGATACTTTTGTGGAAACGGTTGTTCTGCATTTCCATTTTCTCCGGTTCTTCCAAGTAGGTGTATTTGGATCTTACTGGATTCCGTCATCTTATTTTGGACACATGATCTTACTCTCTGCCCTAATAGGACCTTCAGCACTGATGGTTTCTTCACTGGGTTTAAGACGGATCAGTCCTATTGATCTGACCCCCCTTTGTAGCCAAACTTTGTGCTTAGGGTCCCGATGGAGAGGTAAGATCTTTGTCCAATTCAAAGTTCTTTACCAGCTTGCAGTGCGTCAGGTGTATCCACGAAGCTTGTTCTGCTATTTTGACTGCAGTAGGTGTTGAAAGAAGCACTTGGTAGGGACCTTCCCAGCTTGGTGATGCCCAGATCTTTCACTTCACGATTTTAATCCATACCCAGTCTCCTGGCGTCACTGCCACTTCCAATGTTTCGGTTTGTTTTTTATCTGAAATAGAATTTGACTGCAACAGATGTTTAGAACTCAACAACTTTTTCATATATTCAGCTAGTGTAAAATCGGCTTCCTGGTCTAATGACATGAGAAGTTTCCACTGGGGTGTATAATAAGCTCTTCCAAACAGTTTTTCAAAAGGAGTTAATCCTTTTGCTTTAGGGACAGTTCTCATGCTCAACAGTGCCAGGGGTTAACAGTACAGCCAAGTTTTTCCTGTCTCAGCTATTAATTTTCTCAATTTACTTTTTAATATACCATTATGCCTTTCAACCAGCCCTGCAGACTGTGGATGGTATGCACAATGATTTTTTAAAGAAATACCAAAATGCTTACTTAACTGCTGTATGGTTTGATTTACAAAATGTGTACCATTGTCACTGTAGATTCTTTCCAGAATGCCAAACCTAGGAATAATTTCCTTGACAAGTATTTTTGCCACTGTAGCTGCATCCGGATTTTTAGTTGGAAAGGCCTCCACCCACCTGGAAAACATATCTATAATGACAAGACAATACTTTTTATTTTCACATTTGTTCAATTCTATGAAATCCATACAGATAGTGTGAAACGGATATGGTGGTGTGGGGAAACTCCCTTGCTTGGGCTTTATCGCCCCCTGTGCATGATGTTTGTTACAAATCTGGCACATCAAACAAAATTTTTTAGAGTAGTTTGCAAATCCGTACGTTGTGAACACTTGGTTCACCAGCTGTACCATCCCCCCTGTTGAGACATGGCATTGCCCAAGGCTCAACAATGCTGCATAGCGAAACAAATTAGAGGGTAGTATCAGTTTTCTTTCTTTAGAGATGTACAGCCCTTTTTCGAGGATTGCTCCTCATTTTATCCATCGCTGTTTTTCAGCTTGCATAGTGAGTGTTTGCATTGATTTTAACATGTCTAGATCTAAGGTTTCAGATGGTTGCAATTCCTTATTTAAAAGAAATACTTCTGTGGCCGCTTGTTTTGCAGCTGTATCAGCTCTCGCATTACCTTTTGAAATCCTATCCTGTTGCTTGGTGTGAGCTGTACATTTTCAAATGGCCACTTTCTGAGGTAACTGAATAGATTCTAAAAGATCTAAAATAAACTGTGCATGATTTATAGGTTTGCCAATAGATGTTATAATTCCCGTTTTTTCCACTGTTGTGCAAACGCATGTACAGTGGAAAAAGCATACTGGCTGTCAGTAAAAATTTGACACATTTACCCTTTGCTAGGGTACATGCCCGTGTCAGGGCAATCAATTCTGCTGCCTGTGCAGATAAATAGTGTGGTAAAGATTTTGCTTCTACAATCTCAGTATCAGAGGCTACTGCATATCCTACTAGGTTTTTTCCTGCAGGACCCCTTTTGCACAAGCCATCCATGTAATATGTCATCTCGGCATTGTCCAAGGGGACGTCCATGAGATCTTTTCTAGGTAGGGTCTTTTGCTCAATTACCTGCAGGCAGCAGTGAGGTGTGCCATCTGCAGGGGTTGGGAGCAGTGTAGAAGGGTTCAAAGTTGTACATCATTCAATTGTCATATGAGGCTGGCTCAACAATATAGTCATGCAGGAAAGATGCCTAGCAGGGGAGAGATATGCCACTTTTTCTTGCAGTAAAATGATCACGACTGCATGGGGCACTCTCAAAGTGAGAGGGTGGAACAAGACTACTGAGGCTGAAGCCTGCACTGCCATTGCAGCTGCAACTACTGCTTGTACACAGTGGGGTAAGGATCGTGCCACAGGGTCCAGTTGTGATGAATAGTAAGCGATGGGGCATTGCTTATCCCCATGCTGTTGTGTTAATACTGATGTCATGTAACCCTGCTTGCAATCTAGAGTCTGGAAAAAACATTTATGATAGTTTGGCAATCCCAGAACTAGTGAGGATGCTATTAACTGCTTTAGTTTACAAAAGGCAGACTCTGCCTCTGGTGTCCATTGTAAAAAATCCTGCACTGCCATAGGTGTCTTATATATAAGGTCAGTTAAGGGTGCAGATTCCAAAGTATAGTTTGGAATCCAGCTTCGGAAAAAATTAGTTGTACCCAGGAAGGACATCATTTCCTTCTTGGTAGTAGGTTTTGGTGCTTGTAAAATTGCTACTTTTCTGTCCTCATCTAACGTTCTACCTTCCTTGGATATTACATATCCTAGGTATTTAACCTGTTTCTTCCAGAGCTGAAGTTTGTCTTTGTTTACCTTATGTCAATCAGCATCTAAAAATCGTAGAAGTGCTATGGTATCTTCCTTACAATCCTACTGGGTGGGGGCTGCCAGCAGAATGTCATCAACATAAAGTAAAAATGGCTACCTCTTGATGGGTTGAATCCAGCCAAGTTGCTTGCCATTTCTTGTGAGAATATCATTGGACTTTCACAATATCCCTGTGGTAGGCGTGTATATGTATATCTTTTTCCCTGAAATGTAAATGCAAACCAATACTGGCTATCAGGGTGTATCGGTATTGAAAAGAATGCATTGCTAATGTCTACCACAGAAAAATACTTTTGTTGAGGTTTTAAGTCATTCAACAGGGTGTGTGGATCTGGCACTATGGGTGCCCTTGGTATTACCGCGTCATTTACAGTTTGCAAATCCTGGACCATACGCCATTCTCCATTGGCTTTTTTAACTGGAAATAAGAGTGTGTTACATGGTGAATTGGGAGATTCTATTAGTATCCCTCCTTTAAGTAAGGATGCTATAATAGGCTTTATCCCTGCCTCTGCATCTTTTCTTAAGGGATACTGTCTTTTTTGTGGTCTGAATGCTGACTTTGGCATGATAGTGACTGGCCCTGCTGTACGAATGAGTCCTACATCTGATTTCCCTGTTGACCAGAGAGTCTCTGGTATACCTTGCAAGGCGTTTTCTTCCTCCTTTAATAGGAGTGTCCATCAGCTGTCTTTGCTAGATTGCAAGTGCACAGCTGGGTTGGTCTGAGTTATCCAATTCAATTTTTGTACATGTATCCCCTGTCCTGACAGTTCTAGTTCTGTCTGTTTCTCCCATCTCGTGGCTTTTTCTCCTAGGTCTGCCCATTTTATATTTTTGTTTTTAGTTAAACTAACATGTGGTAATCAATTAGATCTATAAAGTGCAAAAAACTCCTGGGGCAGTGAACAGCTGGCTACGCTGTTCCCTTCTGTGTCCCAGTACAGGTTACGCAGCATTAATCTATTTGTATGATTATAGCAATAACCCACGCCTGGGTGTGGGTAATGCTAAATTTACCCACAGTTGGCGTGGTTTGGTCCCGAGGCTAGCCCGGACCAAAAAGCCAACCGTGGTAAATTTATCATTACCACACCCAGAAGTGGTTATTGCGATTATGACATTATTTAAGAAAAGAAACTATTACTTTTCTTAAATAATGGCATAGTATAATGCCTGTTTGCTGCCCTTCCGCAGATGTCTGGCATCCGCGGCAGTTCTGATGTACTGCTTGCCCGCGCAGTACATCAGAGCTGTAGCAAAAGCAGAGAAAGCAAGATCTCCGTTGCTTTTTTAGTGTCGCTATGTTAAATGAGTTTAACATAGCGAAACAGTTTAAAATAAGCAACGGAGATGTCCGTTGCTTATTTTAACTGTCTCGCATGTTAAACTCATTTAACATAGCGAGACATAAAAGCAACGGAGATCTTGCTTTCTCCGTTGCTTTTTTCTGCTATGTTAAATGGGTTTAACATAGCGAGCTTTAAAAATAAGCAACGGAGATCTCCGTTGCTTATTTAAAGCTGTCTCGCTATGTTAAACCCATTTAACATAGCGATTAGTTTATCGAGTTATACTAATGGAAAAAGTCCGGCGACCGGACCTTTTTCCATTAGTATAACTCGATTTACAACGGGCACGCTGGCCAATCAGCGTGCACGTTTTGGGGGGATCATGGTATAATCTTAAATAATTCTTTCTCATATTCCTTATCAGGTCCTGGTGTATTACAAAAATACAGGGTACAGTGCAACAGGTGTTGCTTGTCAATGTCAAGGGAGGGAAACTTACTGATGGCTATGCTCATTAGTTCCTCGGTCACGGTCCCTGGACCAGTAGTAACCAAGTCCTGGCTGTACCAGTAAAACATTTCACCCTCCGAATGCACCACAAAGGTATTATTTTGTCACTGTGCTTCCATACCCTGCATGGTTGGGACTACTGCTATACCAAATATCTGCATGAGGTCTCTGCCCAAGAGATTTACTGGGCATTTTGCAGAAACTACAATTTTGCTTTTCTGTGTTAATCCTGAAACTGGATCAGTTATTGCAATGTTATGGGAGAGATGCTCCCGATACAGCTGTCCATTAGCTGCTTTGACCAGTATGTAATCAGGTGACTCTATGTTTTCTGGTAGTTTGGAGGTGTGTATCAGGGTCCGTGATGCCCCTGAATCACACAAAAATTTGACCTCCCTTCCTTCTACCAAGAGTGTAACTTCTGGTTTCGTGTCTGCCAAATAGACTTCCAGGCTCAGCAAAGCTAGATCTAATATTTCCTTTTCTTCATTGTCACTAACTTCCTGCACTTCCTCTACTCCCTCTTTCACATTCTCATTTGTCCTTTCTTTGCTAGCCCCTTCTAGTGATTCTTGACTATCATATAGTCAGTCCTCATCCTCTTTGTCTTCCGTTGTTGCCTTCTTATTTTTCCTGCAATCCCTTGCCAAATGTCCCTTTTTACCACATTTAAAACATTCTCCCCTTTTCTTACTCTCTTCAAAGTCCTCTGATCACTGATCAGACTGCTTGTTTCCCTGTGCATTTTTCTTGCCCTTTTTCCCAGACTGCACTACATAAACTTCTGCTCCATCTTCTACAGAAAATACTTGTGCTTTCTTTTTCTTTTTGCTATTAAAATGCCTTTCAGCATGTCTAGCATATTCAAGTAATGATTGTAACCTGCTAGTACGATGGTCTACCATGTGTTTTGTGATAAAACTGCTTATAGGCGCACTACTGCCTTTCAAAAATGCATTCTTTAATTGCTGTTCATATGGGGAATCTTGCGTTTGATCTTCAGGAACCTGCATTCCACAGTGGTTATTAAAACATTCTAACAATCTGGCATAGTACCAGTCAATTGTTTCACCTTCTTGTTGGATGCATTGATTAATGCAAGTCCAGTCTGCCCTAGGTTTCCATTTTTCATAGATGCAGTCTGTAAGACCTTTTACTCTTGTGTCTAATTCTGCGCTGTTATGTGGAAGGGGTCTTTGTGCAGCATCACAAGGGTTCCAGTTGCCACAAATCATGTACCAATCTGGCCCTACAATTTGTCTAACTACTTTTTCTACTTATTCTCTGTTTAAGTTATAACTTAACCTCATTCCTTGTAAGTCTTCTGAGCATTTTCTAAAATTAATCTTCAGATGGGGAATTCCCTCAGTGGCTTTCCGGATATCTTCTGGAGTCCAAGGTCTATATACTAAGATAGTTGGGTCCTGATTGTCCTGACCTGCCTGAGGATTATGTACTTCTATAAGCAGGCATATTTCTTCTTCTTCTCCTATAGGTCATGAATTCTTAACTATTTGCCATAACTGAATATCTTCTTCTGAATTATTTGCCTTTGTTCTGGACCTGGTCCCAATGGGATCTCTGATTTTAGTTAGTTTTAGTTTTATAATATCTCTATCTTCAGTGACCACAGGATATAGTGGGGGTGGACTAACCTGTTCACACACTTCATATTCTGGTAAGGGAGGCGGAGGTGCTGATGCTATTACTAAGTTATTATCCTCCTTATCTAAAAACATTGCTTTTGAATCTTTGTTCCTTTGGTCCCTACAGTTTACTTCCTCCAGCCACCTGTGTGCTTGAGGAATTCCTAACTGCCGTTGCTCTTTTACCTGACCCTTGGAATCATTTTTGAGTTGTTTGATAAGTCTGATAAGAGAGGATTTTTCTAATTTTCTGTCAAATTCATATTTATTAACCCATTTTGAAAAATATCTAATTATCGGCGCGTTGCGACTGCATATATTTTGCATCTTCCGTTAACGGCAGGTTCTGGGGTGTTTTTGTGCATTTATTACCCATTTTATTTTACCTTTGATTGTTACGTAACTTCTCTTAATTTTTAACATGTACCACGGATTTTGTTATAGTCTCTTCAGAATGACTGCCTACTTATTCTGTTTCTCCTGATCTATGGCAAGACAGCACTCTTTTTTTTATCCCTGACTGCAAGAAAAATACAATCTGATAAAAAACAATACACATCTAGTCCCTGATCTGAAACAGAAAACAGTAGATTCACCTTACCTGAGCCCATGTGATTGATCACCGATTCGTGGAGACCCGTCCTTCAGTCACAGATGAGAAAGTGGCTGGCCTCTTTTGACGACAATTCAGTCGGAGGACTTTTCATATAAGAAGAACCGATTTGGTTTCTTCCCTGTACGGTTTCAGCCACCTGGCCATCTGATCCGAAGCAAAGAGAGGGTTCCGGTCCGAAGGACCAATCTGTAAAAGGAAAAACTTCAAAGATCAATACACATTAGGTTTAAGCAAGGCACCCTTTATTACTCGCAGCAAGGAGACAAAGCATGTAGGTACAAGGTTTGTCTAACTTTCTGGTGGTCAGTATATTATTCTTATACAGTTCTCTTCATGGCGCATAGAAAATGTTACTAATCTACTGCTGATGTAGTTGGACACAGCTTTCTGTATGTTACACACAAAATGTTACCAGGCTTATTGCTGACATGGTCAGATTATTGCTGTCTTGCAAAAACATTTGAGAAAAACAACCTGGCCTTGGGTTTATTTTAGCCCACCTTGTCTCTTCAATTCTTCCATTGTACAATTCTAATGCATGCAATACATTTTGTCTAGATTCAAGGTACATTTCTAGCTTTGGTACAAGTAGTGCTGACTATAGTTTAAGCTTTCAAACATCTATTGTTTTCTTTATCAAGACTTCTAGCAGCTGCACATTTTCTCATGGCATAAGCAGAAATAGAATGTCTCTTATTAAGTTTCCGGTAGCTGCACATATTTTCATTGCATAAGAAGAATAAAGTGTTTTTTATTAAGTTTCTAATAGCTGTGCAGATTTATGCAGTATGAACAGAATAAATGTATTAACCCTTTTAAGCCTTTAATGTACTAAGCATGCACATTACTATTATGCATTTTCCTAACACAGAGTTTGCTTTGTTAATTTCACTACTGACCCCAGATGCTATTTCCCCATTAGCTTGACAAGTCTGATCTGTAAAGCCATGGAGCTTATGATTATGGATCACATAAACAAGGACATAGCAATCTCCAAGCACTTGACCCCACCCATTTCAGATTCATAAGGGGCAGATCTTGCCTGTTGAACCTGGTTGACTTCTTTGAGATTGTCACCAAGGCCCTGGATGAGGGAAATTCAGTACATAGAGCTTTACCTTGACTTGGCCAAGGTCTTTGACATAATGCCCGACTCCGACATTATCAAAAAGCTAACTCAACTTGGCGTAAATCCCTGTCTCGTCAGATGAGTGGCCAACTAGCTCACCAATAGGACCGACATGGTCAAAATATGCACCACCACCTCCAACAGCAGACCTGTCATTAGTGATGTTCTACGTGAATCTGTTCTGGGACCCCTATTATTTGGCATCTTGGTCCTTGGCCGCCAGATGATTTCTGGTCCATCCCCTCCAGGCTACCACCAAAGTCTGTGATGGTGGTGCTGCTTCTTGTGTTAATATTACAGTTATTATTAAAGTACAGATGCCTTGGCCCTTGCATAGTTTCCCAAATTTGCAACCACAAGAGTGTGGAAAGTCCAAGCTGTTCTGGCTGGAACCAGACAATTCTCAGATCCATCAATCGAAGTGCGTCTCCTGATTCCACTCGCTTTTTTAATACACTCCAGTGGCAAAAATTACTTGTCAAACACCAAAAGCCGTAAAAATAAGAAATAAAAGGAACAGGTTTCAGAATGTGCCTGTCTGACTAAGTATGTGTCCTCCCTGCAAGGCTAAGAGATGGTATGAAACTTGTTTCTTTTTTTCCTTTGACGCTTTACTCAAAGTGTAGAACTGCGTTTGTCGAGTTTCTTGACTAAAATATTATTATCTTTTGTATTCTTAGTTTAATGCAGCTGTCACACTATATAAAAATAAAGTACTGTGCTTATTTGGTCACACCAGCTTTCATTATTGTTGCAGCCCCCAACAACAGCTCTGCATATTTTGTGTCTTGCTGGATGTGTTTGACCTTTTTTTTTTTTAAATTGTTTATTGTAGTGTAAAATGAGTATTAGTTAAAAGGCAGGGATTACTGAAGTTTATGAATGAGATGTTCCGGACTGTACTGTGTGAAATGCAACTGTATATGTATTTTTCAAAGCACATGAAAAAGTGAATGCATGAGTGAAATAAAATGTGTGCATCTACAGAAGACTTTTAATAAACCAGCCCTGGATGTTTTGCAGTGCTTGATTTGCTGCATAGTTTTGTACACTTTTAAATGAAAATTATTTTGGTTCGTGCTTGTAGTTAAGTTGGTTGTTTGGCTAGATTTTCATCATCTTGCAACTCGTACCAGGATGGAAACACAGGCCATTGTAACTGCACAGCACATCTGATTATTTTATTAGAATCGCCCTATGAGCTTTGTGTGAAGGAAGTAGTTGTTGTGATCTGCTTTGTGAACTTTGAGGGAGCAGAAAGTTTTTTGCTTGACAGAATATTCCTTTTCTTAACAGCTACATCTTTGGCTTAACATTTGATTCAGTCGTTTTTATTTGATGGCCCCCAACGTATTCAACAAACCAGTTTTGTGAACTGTAATATACTGAACTATGCTGACTAATTTGTAAAATTACTTGTTAATATGCACAGTCTGAATAATTCATTACAACCAGCGCATATTACTGACCTCTGACTGCTCGTGTCATTCCTGATTGCTGTAACTGCGCTTCTTTAAATGCTTTTAAATTGTTAGGTCTCACTAATACCTCCTTCTCTTACTAGCCAAAAGAAAATACAGTCACATTTTCTAGTCTTTCTTCCTGTTTACTCCCTTGTTCAACTTATATATTTAAAGAACCTTTTAAATAAGTCATAAGCAGTATGTGTTGTCTGTTAGATGAGGAATAGATTCCTCAAAGCTGTCTAGGCAAATTGACTCAAAAGAAAGGGGTGTTTAAATGTCTAGTTCTAGTAAGTCCATCAAACTAATATGAAACAGAGGTCAATATGTTATTGATTGTGGCCTTTTCCAATAGGTATCTGTCTGTCTGCTTGTCTGTCTGTTAACTGAATTTGTAAGCTAGTCTGTGAACATCTCAATGCATTCATGCTTGAAGTGTTTGAAGCATTCCTGAATTTCACAATTGCCTGTTGCAATTACAGAAGTAAGCATGTGTTGCTCATGAGTGCAAATTGCATACAAAACAAGGCATTATGACAAAAATATTTAAGTGCAATACTTTTGAAAGACAAAATCTTTTAGCATGGGCATATATTTGACTGATCATATAAAGCTGAAAGGCCTCGGTTGAAGCAAAATTTTAAAATTGATCCAGCTCATTCCTGAAACCGTGAATGCTTGATTAGCGGCATAATGGTTTCTTTAATGCCGAAATTACAGATGCTTATAATGACCCTTAGAAACTTCCCATTAAAAGTGTGCAGAGAGCATCTATGCCTGGTATTATAGAAAACTTAGTATAATAAAAACAGTGAATTAAAGAAATGAATACATTTTGTCTATATACAGAGGTAAAAAAGCAGAGATGTTAATAGCTTCAAATAATGTTTGTTCAGCACAAAAATGCTCAACTATTTTTTAGCCAAGTGCATTTCTTTTCATCTGCCTGGGCACTGCTTAGCCTTAGCTACTGTCACTGAAGCAGTTATATACTATGGAATACCCACTAATTGCGAAAGGAGAGCATTTCCAAAGCTTTTAAGCAGGATTATTCTAATTTCAGCATGGATGAAGTTATAAAAGGAGACATTTTTATTAGCAGATAAAACAGATCAAGGCTGGGAAAGTGACACAGCCTAATTTTCACTTCAAGGGATGGTTATAGGTTGATTCAGAGTTTCTTTTTTCCATATTGTGGACATAAGTTTAAATATAATAACATATATCAAAGTGGAATGCAGTGGAAATTCAGGGTTTCTAAGACGTCACAGCATCATTCTACATATCTTGTTTAGGCTGAACAGAAGACTGTTAAGAGAAGGCAATATTCAAGTTTTGGGATTAATTACTACCTTTGTAATTACTTGGTGAATGTCAGTGGTGAGTAATGTATTTATTTTGTAGGATATTTTCTTTGCTTATCTTTGTCCCCATTGTCTGTCAATTATCAGGTCCCATCTGGTCAAATTGGCCAATGTATTTCCCATTATTGGAGAGAGGGTTAGCTCGGATGTGCCAGCATTCCAACAGCTATCAGGGGTGGTTTGAGATTTGTGTGTGTCGCCTCATGTACACACAGACACACACACACACACACACACACACACACACACACACACACATACACTTTGATATTTGATTTATATACAAACACACACACTTTGAGATTTGATTTATATACAAACCCACAGCCACACCTGGGGAAGGCTGGCACAGGTTCACTAGTTATGTCCCCTTCTGCCCAGACTATAAGATAGTAATCACTATAAACCATCCTTACTTATCGGCTACTATATGGCCCACACCAAAGGGTGACCAATCCTACTGTGTGATGTTACTATTATACAAAAGGCAAGTGTGACCAACAGTAAGGCTATTGGAGTGGAGTATACAATGTCAAGTACTGTAAGAGCTTCAATAAACAAACCAGCCACAATTAAAAGGTTTAAATATATTTAATAATAATAATATTTAATAATAAACAATAAAAGAATAAGACAATATTCAATAACTCAATGAATAAAGTGACAGAGTTCAGAATCGCAGGAAATATTTTAAACAACATTGCAGGACAGGACAGTCTCAAATACAGAAAATATCTACTAATCTTGCTATATTCCAATCTGTCCCTAAGAGAGGTTACTTATCTCTCAGAAATTTGCCTAGAACTGGAAGCCATAAAACAGTTAAACACTTTTACATTTGAAACCTGTCATTTTTTCTGTTTCCAGACAATAGAAAGAACTTCTGGCTGCAGTGTAGACATCCTGTCTTCTTGATGAGATAAACACAATCGTAAAACAATTCACTTATTTTCTTAGTGTTTGCAAATTAACTCTGTATGTTCCAACTTCTACCATTAAAGCACACATCTGCACAGGTATACAGTTATTATACACATTTCTGCTCTTTTCCAGCAGGGTACACTGTGGTTACATTCTTGAAGCTCAGTACAGAACATACAGTTCAACACACACTTCTGCACCAATAGTTTAATATACACATACATATAGTTTTCTTACATTTGTAAGACAAGCATAGGAATCATATTAATATTCAAAAATGACATAGAATTATGTACAAAATAACATCTAGCTGGGCTGGCAACCTCACATCCGCTTTCCCCAAAACTTTGGGCCAAAAAGGATGATGATGCATTTGTTAGCATTCAGCTTGCGGTCATGTTTCTGGCACCAGTCATTTGTTTGGGTGAGACCCTCTTATTCAGAATTGTTTTATTAACTCAATGTGAATTATTTACTTTATTGCAAATTTGTTGGCTTATTTGTGTGGATTATAGTACTGTAGGGCTGCTAATGTTGACATTCTACCTACTTGGACTGCTGGAGTGGTTTTCCCAGTGTGAATTGGTAGTACTGTAGTGAATTAATGACAATGTCAGTGTGTGCCAGTATTTTTCATTGCAAGTGAATGAGTTTTCTTGGGTAGCATGCAAAGTAAACCATGTTTAACTTGATGGTACAGCTCTGATTATGTCATCGAAACTGCCATCCTTGTAGCAGTAAGAAACTGTTGATTACATGCTAACCATACATGTTCCTAGATCTATCGCAGTCCATCTGAATTTCATGAATTATATGAAGAACTTTTCAAAATGCCCAGTATTACTGGCACAAAGTACAGACCAACAGTCACAGTAAATGTGATGTGCTTTATGCGTAATGGCTGTTTTGAAGACTAATGGCATTAGTACTACAAATGAAACAAAGTGCCTCATTGGCCCTCCTCAAATGCAGTCTGGACAACTGCATGGGTAACTGTAAATTCACCCCAGGGATATTTTTGTGTTATGTTGCGGATGTAAAATGCTCCCTTCAACACCATTAACATATACTACAACTATGGATAGTTTTAATTTTTATTTCCTTATTTTTTAATGTAAATTATTAGCCATTGTTTTAAAAATTATATAACTAGGAATAAAGTAGTTAATAGTTACTCCTTTTTTACTTTTCAGCATGGCTTCTGCATCCTGTCAAAGCAAAACCAATATGAAAAGAAAAATAGCGGATGAAAGGAGAGTCTTTCAGGAAAAATGGACTGATGAGTACTTCTTTGTTGAATCTAACAATAAAGCGCTTTGCTTACTATGCAGAGAAGTGGTATCCATTTTCAAGGACTACAATTTGAAAAGGCATTATATTCAAATGCACCCCAAATTAAGTGAATTGCAAGGAGTGTGCCGTAGACAGAAAATATCCGAATTAAAAAAAATCTTACATTACAACAACAGCTGTTTCGAAAATCAGCTACTCAGCCGGATTCTTTACTGAAGGCAAGTTATGTTGTAGCAAATTTAATTGCGAAAAAATCCAAACCATTTGCCGATGGTGAATTTGATAAAGAATGCCTTGAAAGTGCAGCATAATTTGCCCTGAAAAAAAAATCAGAATTTTCTAAAATCAGTTTATCACACCAGACAGTCGCAAGGCGTGTGGAAGATATAGCCAAATCTATTGAAAATAATTTGGAATCTTGGTGTGCAACTTTCAAGTTTTACTCCATAGCTTTGGATGACAGCACTGATGTTACAGATACGGCACAACTTAACATATTTATTCGTGGTGTTGACAACAATTTCAGTAGTACTGAAGAATTGGCCTGTCTGGTTCCACTGAAATACACAACGAAGTCTGCTGATCTGTACAAGGCAGTAAAAGAAACACTGGCAAGATTTTCCTTGACCATCGGAAACCTGTCTGGCATAGTAACTGATGGTGCTCCAGCTATGGTTGTAAAGAAGGGTTGGGAGGGTGGCCTAATGGTTAAGGTGTTTACCTTACAAACACAAGGTGCAGGGTTTGAGTTTCACAAGGGATAATTGGCTAGGCTTAAAATGGCTCGCAAGGGCAGTTAGCTTAGTACTAATCTATGAACCTATGAACCTATGAAGGAAGGACTAACAACACTAATGGAAGAAGATGCAAAACAGATCAGTAATGTGCGTTTCATGAAGTACCACTGCATTATACATCAGGAAAATTTGTCTGCACAGACTTTAAAAATGGAAAATGTTATGAATGTTGTTATTAAAACAATAAATTTTATAAGATCCAGAGGATTAAATCACCGCCAGTTTCAGGAGTTTCTGAATACTTTGGAAACTAGCTATGGAGACATTGTGTATTTTATTGCAGTGAGGTGGTTAAGTCGCGGAAAAATGCTGAAACATTTCTATGATTTAAGAAATTAAATTAAGTCCTTTATGGAATCAAAAGGAAAGCCTGTACTTGAATTTGAAAATGCAAACTGGATGGCTGATTTAGCCTTCTTAGTAGATATCAGTGCTCATTTAAATGACCTGAACCTACGCCTCCAAGGTGAAAATCTACTAATAAATGACATGTTTCAAACAGTGACGGCATTTGAAGTGAAACTGAAATTTTGGCACTGTCAGATTAAGAACAATAACTTCATTCACTTTGAAACGATGTCTGAGCAAAACCATGTAAATACTAAAAATATGCAACATTACTTAATAGTTTATCACAGGACTTTGAGAGTAGATTTCAAGATTTTCGAAAACACCAACAACAGTTCAGTATATTTGCTACTCCATTCTCAGTTGACATCAACATGTTGCCTGCAAACCTGCAACTAGAATGCATAGAGTTGCAGTCAGATATACAACTTAAAGAGAAATTTCTGCAAGTGTCTTTATTGGACTTTTATAAGATGTACCTGCCTAAAGAGAAATATCAGTCACTTCATGAACATGCCCTGTTCATGACATCTCTGTTGGGTGTGTACGTACATTTGCGAGCAATTTTTTTCTCGTATGAAATATACAAAAAATAAAATCAGAACGAAAATTTCAGATGAGCATCTTGAAAATACTCTCCGCATCGCCACTACCTCTATCAAAACCGATATAGACGCACTGGTATCAAAAAGACAGGCTCAGTGTTCACATTAAAAAGGTTATGCTCATAATGTTTGTTTACTACACAAAAGAACAATCTTGACTTGACAGCCTGAACCTCCTGATATGGAAACTTTAAGAAAGAGTAACAAGACCTATGACCAATATGTTTGAAGTCTGCAAAGGTCTGTGCCTGGCTGCACCCTTGTGAAAAGGTTTCATGAATAAACATTGCCACTACTAATAAAGTCAGTTATTTGTTGAAATTTGTGAAAAGTAAACACTGGAAGACCCCTTTCAAATATTCAGCAAACATTGGGAAACAACTCAAGTTGGAGACGTATAGTAATCTAAGGAAGAAGTATAAAAAGGTGTCATCTGATGATGCTATGCCTCATTGGGTGATCTGTACAAGTCATCAGCTGAAATGTGCATTCATGGACCTTCTTTCATCTTCAGACCAGCCTGACCAGATGTAGCATGCCTTGAATAATTTCAGGGACAGATTCCAAAGCTAGAAATGAGCCTTTCCAAAGGGGTGCTCAGTTTGAGAATACCACTGATGAACCTTCTTTCATCTTCAAACCAGCCTGACCAGACAGCAGTGCAAAAGCAAGAAATATTATAGGTTCATAGGTTCATACTAGGCTATCTGCCCTAGGGAATTTATAAGCCTAGCCAGAGTATGTTTGGCTTTCGCCACCCATTTTAAATTAATTTTGCTATGCCCTTTTTCGAGGTTAGTATACTGTGCCTCTGTCTAACAGTGACACAGAAGTGATACCCGGGGTAAACCTACGATCTCCCATCCACTCATCAAGATTCCTCTTGAAGAGAGTCAGTGAGGAACTCTGCCTAACCTGGACTGGGATTTTATTCCAGAGTGAAGGGAGCTTCTGGGTTATGAATCTGTCCCTCCAGCATGTCCTATTTATTTCAGAGCTGAGTTTCAAGTCTCTCGAGCGCGTAGCTTGATGGGATTTGGATTTTTTGAGGTGCAACATGTCCCTTAATTCCGGGTTGAACATGGCTTTATATGTCAGGCACAGATCGCCTCTGGGCAGGCGGTATGCCACTGAGTAGAGCTGGAGTTTCTTTAACCGGGCAGCATATGGCATCTGTTTGAGCCCTTTGATCCTCTTGGTGAGGTAGTTTTGGGGTCTTTCCAGTTGCTGCAGGTGTTTGGTAAGGTACATCCCAAAAGGGGCATTGTACTCAATTATGGGCCTGATGAGGGATGAGTAAAGAGGCACGATGACCTCCCCTGATCTAGATGTGAATCCATTCATGATTAGGTGGGCTACATAAAATGTTTTCCTAACCACTTTGGCCATGTGGTTGTCAAATGAGAGCTTGCTATCAACTTGGGTCCCCAGGTCCCTAATTACTTCTTCTGTACTTAATGGATTACCACCTATGTGGTGATTTGTTGGCACTTTGTTTTTGCCAAAGGGGATGACTATACACTTTTTGACGTTTAGCTTAAGGCCATGGCTCTGGCACCAGTTGTCTGTTTCTATGAGGCCCTTTTGGAGGATGCTTGTGTCGGCTGGAGAGTTGATTATGGCGCCCAATTTGCAGTCATCTGCGAACTTGGTTAGCCACAGTCCTTCTGTGTTAGCCTGTACCTCCGAGAAATATATAGCGAACAAGAGAGGTCCCAGGACTGAGCCTTGTGGGACGCCATTTGTAACTGGTTTGGAGTATGACATGGCTCTAGCAATTCTAACCATGTGGGTTCTATCCTTGAGCCAGTTTGCAACCCATTTAGTGACATAGGGGTTTATATTTAAGCTGGTGAGCTTATCTATAATGCCCGAGTGGGGTATTGTATCAAAGGCTTTTGCGAGGTCCAGGTAGGCTGTGTGGACCACCTTCCCTTCAGCAATGGCCTTGGTGATGGTTTCAAAGAAGTCGACCAGGTTTAAGAGGCAGGATCTCCCCTTAACAAAGCCGAACTGGGTAGGATCCAGTGTCTGTAGGTCCCCAATATCTTTATTTATGAGGTCCATGATGATCCTTTCCATAGCTTTGCAGACCAAGCTAGTCAGGCTTATGGGGCGACAGTTCCCAGGGTCCGTTGAGGCACCACCTTTGCCAGTGCCATATTTCAGGGACAGATTCCAAAGCTAGAAATGTGCCTTTCTAAAGTGGTGCTCAGTTTGAGAATACCACTGATGAACCTTCTTCCATCTTCAGACCAGCCTGATCAGACAGCAGTGCAAAATCAAGAAATATTGCCAGTGCCATATTTCAGGGACAGATTCCAAAGCTAGAAAAGTGTCTTTCCAAAGGGGTGCTCAGTTCTAGAATACCACTGATGAACCTTCTTTCATCTTCAGACCAGCCTGACCAGACAGCAGTGCAAAAGCAAGAAATATTGCCAGTGCCATATTTCAGGGACAGATTCCAAAGCTAGAAATGTGCCTTTCCAAAGGGGTGCTCAGTTTGAGAATACCACTGATGAACCTTCATTCGTCTTCAGACCAGCCTGACCAGACAGCAGTGGAAAGCAAGAAATATTGCCAGTGCCATATTTCAGGGACAGATTCCAAAGCTAGAAATGTGCCTTTCCAAAAGGGTGCTCAGTTTGAGAATACCACTGATGAACCTTTTTTCATCTTCAGACCAGCTTGACCAGACATCAGTGCAAAAGCAAGAAATATTGCCAGTGCCATATTTCAGGGACAGATTCCAAAGCTAGAAATGTGCCTTTCTAAAGGGGTTCTCAGTTTGAGAATACCACCGATGAACCTTCTTTCATCTTCAGACCAGCCTGACCAGACAGCAGTGCAAAAGCAAGAAATATTGCCAGTGCCATATTTCAGGGACAGATTCCAAAGCTAGAAATGTGCCTTTCCAAAGGGGTGCTCAGTTTGAGAATACCATTGATGAACCTTCCTTCATCTTCAGACCAGCCTGAGTAGACAGCAGTGCAAAAGCAAGAAATATTGCCAGTGCCATATTTCAGGGACAGATTCCAAAGCTAGAAATTTGTCTTTCCAAAGGGGTGCTCCATTTGAGAATACCTCTGAAGAACCTTCTTTCATCTTCAGACCAGCCTGATCAGACAGTAAGTGAAAAAGCAAGAAATATTGCAAG
This sequence comes from Protopterus annectens, assembly GCF_019279795.1. Classification (NCBI taxonomy): domain Eukaryota; kingdom Metazoa; phylum Chordata; order Ceratodontiformes; family Protopteridae; genus Protopterus; species Protopterus annectens. Next base: position 647,452,041 of record NC_056729.1, on the reverse strand, counting down.
TGCCATATTTCAGGGACAGATTCCAAAGCTAGAATTGTGCCTTTACAAAGGGGTGCTCAGTTTGAGAATACCACTGATGAACCTTCTTTCATCTTCAGACCAGCCTGACCAGACAGCAGTGCAAAAGCAAGAAATATTGCCAGTGCCATATTTCAGGGACAGATTCCAAAGCTAGAAATGTGTCTTTCCAAAGGGGTGCTCAGTTTGAGAATACCACTGATGGACCTTCTTTCATCTTCAGACCAGCCTGACCAGACAGCAGTGCAAAAGCAAGAAATATTGCCAGTGCCATATTTCAGGGACAGATTCCAAAGCTAGAAATTTGCCTTTCCAAAGGGGTGCTCTGTTTGAGAATACCACTGATGAACCTTTTTTCATCTTCAGACCAGCTTGACCAGACATCAGTGCAAAAGCAAGAAATATTGCCAGTGCCATATTTCAGGGACAGATTCCAAAGCTAGAAATGTGCCTTTCTAAAGGGGTTCTCAGTTTGAGAATACCACCGATGAACCTTCTTTCATCTTCAGACCAGCTTGACCAGACAGCAGTGCAAAAGCAAGAAATATTGCCAGTGCCATATTTCAGGGACAGATTCCAAAGCTAGAAATGTGCCTTTCCAAAGGGGTGCTCAGTTTGAGAATACCATTGATGAACCTTCTTTCATCTTCAGACCAGCCTGAGTAGACAGCAGTGCAAAAGCAAGAAATATTGCCAGTGCCATATTTCAGGGACAGATTCCAAAGCTAGAAATTTGTCTTTCCAAAGGGGTGCTCCATTTGAGAATACCTCTGAAGAACCTTCTTTCATCTTCAGACCAGCCTGATCAGACAGTAAGTGAAAAAGCAAGAAATATTGCAAGTGCCATATTTCAGGGACAGATTCCAAAGCTAGAATTGTGCCTTTACAAAGGGGTGCTCAGTTTGAGAATACCACTGATGAACCTTCTTTCATCTTCAGACCAGCCTGATCAGACAGCAGTTCAAAAGCAAGAAATATTGCCAGTGCCATATTTCAGGGACAGATTCCAAAGCTAGAAATGTGCCTTTCCAAAGGGGTGCTCAGTTTGAGAATACCACTGATGAACCTTCTTTCATCTTCAGTCCAGCTTGACCAGACAGCAGTGCAAAAGCAAGAAATATTGCCAGTGCCATATTTCAGGGACAGATTCCAAAGCTAAAAATGTGCCTTTCCAAAGGGGCGCTCAATTTCAGAATACCACTGATGAACCTTTTTTCATCTTCAGACCAGCCTGACCAGACAGCAGTGCAAAAGCAAGAAATATTGCCAGTGCCATATTTCAGGGACAGATTACAATGCTAGAAATGTGCCTATCCAAAGCGGTGCTCAGTTTGAGAATACCACTGATGAACCTTCTTTCATCTTCAGACCAGTCTGACCAGACAGCAGTGTAAAAGCAAGAAATATTGCCAGTGCCATATTTCAGAGACAGATTCCAAAGCTAGAAATGTGCCTTTCCAAAGGGGTGCTCAGTTTGAGAATACCACTGATGAACCTTCTTTCATCTTCAGACCAGTCTGACCAGACAGCAGTGCAAAAGCAAGAAATATTGCCAGTGCCATATTTCAGGGACAGATTCCAAAGCAAGAAATGTGCCTTTCCAAAGGGGTGCTCAGTTTGAGAATACCGCTGATGAACCTTCTTTCATCTTCAAACCAGCCTGATCAGACAGCAGTGCAAAAGCAAGAAATATTGCCAGTGCCATATTTCAGGGACAGATTCCAAAGCTAGAAATGTGCCTTTCCAAAGGGGTGCTCAGTTTTGAGAATACAACTGATGAACCTTCTTTCATCTTCAGACCAGCCTGACCAGACAGCAGTGCAAAAGCAAGAAATATTGTCAGTGCCATATTTCAGGGACAGATTCCAAAGCTAGAAATGTGCCTTTCCAAAGGGGTGCTCTATTTGAGAATACCACTGATGAACCTTCTTTCATCTTCAGACCAGCTTGACCAGACAGCAGTGCAAAAGCAAAAAATATTGCCAGTGCCATATTTCAGGGACAGAGCCATTAATGGAGTAACACAATGAGCTGTAGACTGTGCTAATGCTCAGAAACTTGTTGTGGGAAAAGGTGATGTCAGCCTTCACCAAAAAACACCTGCAACTAAAAATGTAAGTACGGAAAGCTCGCGAGTGGATTTAAAGTCACTGAATGAACCTTTGGATGTATCTGGAGCTTCTACAACCATTGAACACACTGCTCATTCTGACTGTATCTCTATAGGTGGTCATTCACCTTATAGAACTGTAAGTACTGATGCTTTGCCTGCTGTGGCTAAGGATAGTACTGTGTTTAAAGCTCACTCAGATCAGGACAAATCTGATGAGTTTTCATCTGTTAATGTATCTTTAGCCTCTGTAAGTGAAGGAACAGGTATGGGCTTGTCTGTTGCTACTAGTTTACAAGCTGCTAGCAGTTCAGATGTAGTTTCTTTATCTGTGGTTGATGTAAGGGATGATATTGATGAACCTCTATCTAATGATTCTTTATTATGTGATTCAGGCTGTGCTCTAGATGTGGTTAATATGAAGAGTTTAGACTCTGTAGTTAGACCTAAAATTCCCAGTATTTTTTTGGACAAGAGCTCTGTCTCCAATAAGAATACTAACTCGAAGTCTGCATTTTTTCTGGAAAAAGCACTACCCATCAGGCAGGATAAACATATAGGGAGGTCAAGGAGTCACAGAAGGAGCAGCAGGATGCAGTCAGACCCTCCGACTTACTCCAAAGCCCCCATGACATGCAGTTGGAAGTGAATAATTTGTTTTTTAACTTGTCATCTATTGAGCTCACAATAGAACAGCTAGCTGTGTTTTTTCTTTTATACTGGCTACGAAAATGGACCTTGTGGAGACTGTTTTAGATCTTAAAGTGTTTGCCAGGAATATTATGTTGAAGACTATCTTTTCAGTTAGTGATACTGGAGTCTGCAGCACTTTTAAGAAACCTAGCACATTTACACCAGTTAACTCTCCAGCTATGGAGTCTTTTGTTAAGTTATGTGAAGATGACTTAAGAAAGTCCTTTCCGCGGTGGTGGTGCTGCGGTAGCGTTGTCGCCTCACAGTAAGACGCTGTCCGGTTTGATTCTCAGCTAAAGCATCTTCTGCGTGGAGTCATGCATGAATGGGTGTACCTTCATTGAAGGTTGTGCGTCAGGGCTGGTAACTCGGCACGTAGGAATCAACTACCAATCATTAGCGGACCGGAGTTCCGCTGTGGCGACCCCTAACCGGGGAAAGCCGAAAGACACAACAACTTAAGAAGGTCCTTTAATGACAAAAATAATAAAAGGTTTTTTAATCTAACACCTAATGAGCATGAGGCACTGAATCAATTGGTTAGAGCAGAGCACCTAGTTATCAGACCAGCCGACAAACGAGGTGGGGTTGTAGTGTTGGATAAGTCTGTCTATCTGGACAAAATGCATGATATGTTGTATGACAATGCAGTGTATGTGTTATTGCAGAAATTTCAAGTTAATGGTATAATTAACAGGCTGAATTTCCTTTTGTATGACTTACTAATGACAGACCAGATAGACTATTCTCTCTACACTATTTTTCTGTAGAGCACCCCAATATACCACAGATCTATGGATTGCCAAAAGTGCACAAAGACACCAAGGATCCTCCCTATTGCCCCATAGTTTTAGGAAGGGGATGGCTGACTGAGCCAATGTCAATATATGTCGACAAACAACTGAGAGGTGTATTGGGCAAAGTTGATACAGTTTTGAGAGATAGTAAACAGCTTCTAGAGCATTTATACAACTGGGCTAGGGGTAGATCTAGTAATGACATCAAAAAGATGTTGTTTGTTACTCTAGATGTGAAATCACTGTTTACTGTGATACCCAATGAGGATGTGATTGAGTGGGTAAGGCGATTCTTGATTAAAGAAGGTGGCTTCTCTAATTCTAAGGTTAGCATGATCTGTGCCCTGCTAGAGCTGATATTAGAGAATAATTTGTTTCTCTTTGAGTCAGAATACTTTCTACAAGTTGTAGGGGTAGCAATGGGCACAGCATGTGCCAACACGTATGTGAACTTGGTTTTAGTCATTTGGGAGCTAGAATGTGTCATCCACAAAGATCTATATAAAACACATGTCATGTTTTATAAGTGATTTGTGGATGACATCTTTTTTTTGTTTGGGATGGTACTATGGATGAGGTTCAAGCCTTTGTGGACATGTTAGAGACTTCAACTAATTATTTGTCTTTTTCTCTGCACTACTCTGTTGATACCATTGATTTTTTAGACATTACTGTGAGCAAAGATATGTTAGGTAACATGTCCACTAAAATGTATAGGAAACCATGCAAGAAAAATAACATCTTACATCATTCTAGTATGCATCCATCCCACATTACTAGGAACATGGTTAAAAATCAGGTTCTTAGGTGCATGAGATTGCATACTAATGCTGACTCTTTAGAGCAAGCTATAACAGTACTAAAGGCAGATCTATTGAAGAGGGGTTATAAGGGCAGTGAGATAGATAAGGAAATTAGAGAACTGAATACATTGGTTGGTGTCAAAGTAAAACCTTACTTCTCTGACAGCTCCTCAAGTATAGTGAGGGACACAGAGGTTAACAGCAACAAGGTTGTAAATAGGGTCTGTTTGACCTATTCAGCAGAGGTTAATAAAGCGTGTGAGGTCATAAAGAAAAATTGGTCTATCCTGTTGACTGATCCCTCTGTCAGTGAACATATAGAACAATTTCCTAAGTTTTGTTTTAAAAATACCAAGAACTTAAAACAGCGACTCTGTTATACACACACTGAACTATATAGGCACCTCACCTCCCAGCGTAAGGGTACTCATGCATGCCGGTCTTGCAAGGCATGCAGTTATATATGGTCTACACACTTGATTATGCATCCATTAACTATGTAACCTATGCATCTGTCCTTTTATGCAGATTGTTGTACAAAAATTTGGTTTATATGGCTAAGTGTAATGTATGTGATTCGTATTACATAGGAAAGACAAATTGTATGTTTAAGGACAGGATTCTGCAGCATCAGAGTGATATACGAAATAATAAATTAACAAATGCATTAGCAAAACATGTATCTGAAGCTGGTATGAGTCACAAGTTTAAGTTCTTGGTACTACAGAAATTAAATGAAAGTTTAAGGGAAGGGGATATGAGTAATGAGACTGAATTTGCTGAGTTAAAATGGATTGTCAACTTTAAAGCATATGTGCCACCTGGTTTGAATAGTGCTGTTGCTTTAAAGCCTCTCCTAAAGAAGAGAGGCTTAGTTCACTGATAAGTGTTAACACCTAACAGTTATAATTAGTTTTAATTAACTGGAAGTTTTTTGTAATTAAAGGCCTGTTTTTTCATACTGTTTGCTAAGGTCTGAAGAAGCGAGCAATCGTGAAAGCGCTCACCTGTTTTTATTTGTTTTTATCTGTTTTTTGGAATTAAAAGTGTTCTTACTCTCAGCATTGGGCATCCTTTTGTTTTTGGATAACCTAGATTCCACTACGTTCTTTTGCTGCAGCGCATAGCCCTACTACGATAAGCCTGCTGAGGTCATCCACTATGAAATACAGCATTGGAAAGGTTGTAGCCCAGTAATCTCTGTGGTGTGTCTTATAACTGCATATTGCTATAGTGTGATGTCATGGGTAAGAGTTCTAATCCCAGACTTGGCAACTATGGGTGTGTGTATGTGTGTGTGTGTGTGTGTGTGTGTGTGTGTGTGTGTGTGTGTGTGTGTGTGTGTGTGTGTGTGTGTGTGTCTGTGTAGAGAGCAATGATTTTTATGCTAGTCACACTGCCTACAATTCAAGTGCCCTACTTTGGCAAGGCTGCTGATGTCATCCACCTTGAAGTACACCTTTGGGAAAGCTGTAGCCCAGTAATCTCTGTGACATGTCCTATAACTGCATACTGCTGTAATGTGATAAAATAGTTAGGTAGGAGTTCTAATCTCAGAATTGGCAACTGTGTGTGTGTCTGTGTAGAGAGCAATGCTTTTATGGCTAGTCACACTCCCTACATTTCAAATACCGTACTTTGGCAAGGCTGCTGATTTTATCCACCTTGAAATACACCTTTGGAAAGGCGGTAGCCCAGTAATCTCCGTGGTGCAGCCTATAACTGTGAACTGCTGTAGTGTAATAAAATAGCTAGGTAGGAGTTCTAATCCCAGACTTGGCACTGTGTGTGTGTGTGTGTGTGTGTGTGTGTGTGTGTGTGTGTGTGTGTGTGTGTGTGTGTGTGTGTCTGTGTAGAGAGCAATACATTTTAGGCTTGTCACACTCCCTGCAATTCAATTGCCATACTTTGGCAAGGCTGCTGTCATCCACCTTGAAATACACCTTTGGGAAGGTTGTAACCCAGTAATCTCCATGGTGCATCCTATAACTGCGTATAGAAGTTCTAATCCCAGATTTGGAAACTGTGTGTGTGTGTGTGTGTGTGTGTCTGTGTGTGTGTGTGTGTGTCTGTGTGTGTGTCTGTGTGTGTCTGTGTGTGTCTGTGTGTATCTGTGTGTGTAGAGAGCAATGCTTTTTAGGCTAGTCACACTCCCTACAATTCAAATGCCCTACTTTTGCATGGTTGCTGATGTCATCCACCTTGAAATACACCTTTGAGAAGGTTGTAGCCCAGTAATCTCGGTGGCATGTCCTATAAGTACGAACTGCTGTAGTGTGATAAAATAGTTGGGTAGGAGTTCTAATCCCAGACATGGCAACTGTGTGTGTGTGTGTGTGTGTGTGTGTGTGTGTGTGTGTGTGTGTGTGTGTGTGTGTGTGTGTGTGTGTGTGTGTGTGTGTGTCTGTCTGTGTAGAGAGCAATGATTTTTATGCTAGTCACACTGCCCACAATTCAATTTCCCTACTTTGGCAAGACTGCTGATCTCATCCATCTTGAAATACACCTTTGAGACGGTTGTAGCCTAGGAATCTCCATGGTGCGTCCTATAACTGCATACTGCTATAGTGTGATAAAATAGTTAGGTAGAAGATCTAATCCCAGACCTGGCAACTGTGTGTGCTTGTGTGTCTCTGTCTGTGTAGATAACAATGCTTTTTAGGCTAGTCACACTCACTACACTTCAAATGCCCTACTTTAGCAATCCTGCTGATGTCATTCACTGTTAAATACACCATTGAGGAAGGAGTACTCCAGTTATCCCCATGGTGCATCCTATAACTGCTTCATGCTGTAGTGCTGTAGTGTGATATAGAACTCTGGTAGGGGTTCTATCCCCACACATGCCAGTTGTGGATGTATTGTGTGTGTTTCTATGTCTGTGTAGGGAGCAATGCATTTTAGGCTAGTTACACTCACTACCCTTCAAATGCCCTACTTTGACAATCCTGCTGATGTCAGTCACTGTGAAATACATCTTTGGGGAAGGAGTACTTCAGTTATCTCCGTAGTGCATCCTATACATGCATCATGCTGTAGTGTGATATAGAACTCTGGTAGGGGTTCTATCCCCACACATGGCAGTTGTGGATGTTTTGTGGGTGTTTCTATGTCTGTGTAGGGAGCAATGCATTTTAGGCTAGTCACACTCACTACACTTCAAATGCCATACTTTGGCAATCCTGCTGATGTCATTCACTGTGAAATACACCTTTGGGGAAGGAGTACTCCAGTAATCTCTGTGACACATCCTATAACTGCGTAGTGCTGTAGTGTAATAAACTAGTTAGGTAGGAGTTCTAATCCCAGACATGACAGGTGTGTGTCTGTGGTTGTAATTTGTATTCTATGTGGAGGTGGGTTTGAGTGTGTAACAACTGGAGTCAATGGGGAGCGGGTTTTGCAAATTTCTTATATGGTGGCTCTAGTATATATCACAATGTCCGCCATATGGGGATAACAGATGGGAAGTAGCCGAGAGGCTGGGGTGCATATCCATACCTCTACGTTTGACATCAAGGCCAGGCGAACAGAGTGAGCGATCCTAGTATTACCCAGATAACACTCTCAACCCATGTCTCATATACACACACACACACACACACACACACACACACACACACACACACACACTTGCCTAGGCAACAGCCACTATGTCAGTAGTACCCTGCATATTGCCCACTGATAGTAACCATGGTGTGATTGCAGTGGGCTACAATGGGCATGGCACCCCAACCATCAGTCCAATAGGCACGTACATGCCGACAGTGCACCTTCTCCATGTTCCCCACTGGACACCTGCAACACCTGTGGTGCCCTCAAATATGACCCACAAAGGACATACCATGCCTAAAAACATGCCCTGTATAGACAGATGCCACTGACCAGGGAATACCAGTATCATGCTATCAATGTAGATACTGGGTCAATCTGCCATCCATTAACAGTTTCCACCACATGAGGCCAGGACTGGCACATCTGATGATAACAATCTGTGTACACAACATGGGCCAGACACCCCAAGTAAAGTTCCACTGTTTTCTGTACATGCATGTGAGATGTGTGCACATCCCAGACACTGTCCATTTCATGGACAAAGGAACACATACATGGAAAGCAATGTACAGCATTGGCCACATGCAGTAGTCACCCAGGTGACTGGATGGTGAATACAATACCCACCTGTGTGGTCAGATCCAGACACTACATCCCTGAGCTACAAGGAAGACCATTGTCATGGAGCCTGATGCCAAGGTATACCCATCACCTAGCCTTGTATAGCCATCTGGCACACTCGACCATGGCACACATTGCAGCAATGCACCCATGCATTTCAGTACTGGCACCCTGTGTCTTTGTGTGTGTTGTATGATGTGTATGACCACATTCACACTCACTACAACCCCCATTGGCATACTGAAGCATGCTGTCTGATGTCAGACACTTCCACATACCCTTTGCCCATATAACCTCTGTATGACCCCTGTGGTGCATATGATACATGCACTGTAATGTGTTGTGGCAATCTCACTAGTGATGATTTGCATTCCTGGCCCTGCCAAGTGTTTCAATATGTGTGCGTCCCTGTGAGAGTGTGGCTGTTTTGACGCTGGCACCTGTTCATGCAGACAGGCACATGTACTACACCTACCATATAGCTACCATATCCCTGTTCCAAATGTCACTCACCATCACATATACATTTTGAGGGCTCCTCAACATGTAACCTATGTAGCGCATCCAATAACTGCATAGACATGTGATAGCACTACATAGTCATCAGGGGTTTGATACCCTGTACTGGTAGGTCTGTGATACAAACATGCTTATGTTTTACTCTCCCACCCCTCCCTGACTATTCTTTGCCTCTGTCTGCCTCTCTCACTCCCTCTCTGGTGGATGTGAAGACTTACACCCGCTGTGCTTAGGCAGCAGCATATGTATTTTAAGTGTTGCTCATGATCAGCTGATGGCCTCTGCATGAATTGCAGCCCTCCTCTAGCTGACTGCATGTGGAACAGCTGTGGTAACATTCCCATAGCCAATTGCATGGAAACACACTCCAATATCTAGGAACATCATGTTGGTGTTCGGCCTTTACATTCACTGTGAGCAGGAACTCAATCCGTTGTTTGGCAAACGGCATCTCAGATGGATTGAGGATCTACCTCTAACAACATACAGTGTGGAAACAGGGTAACACACAGGAGGGTGATGTGCCTGGCCTGACTACAGACTGTAAGTGCTGCTATCTGCATTTGGAGTACTGTTAGTTTAACAGGATGTTTGTGGATATGGCTGTCCTACATGTTTTAATAGCTGCTATGTTAGTGTGATGTTTACGAGGAAACCTCCATCTGTAGGGTCTTCTGCAGACTGGGCAGTGTGTGGTGCCTTTTGTTTCATGTGTTACCCACAGAGCACTTGTCTGTGAACTGCAGAAGGTAGTATGAGGATTGCAGCCTGTAGATGGTGACAGCCATGAGAGTTACAGACGTCATATCCCTCATAGGACATATGTTGCAACAAACCCTGTTACAACAGTAAATATATGAGGGTATCACAGCAACATGTCAATATTGACCCTGTGTATGTGCCTCCAGCCACAACTCTGTCAACCTTTGTATATATGTCATGCAGTAAGAGGTGCATATGTGCTGTACACCAGAATTAGTGTCATCATATCTGATAAGCCAGTGAGATATCAGACTGCTACACATGTTATGTGTAGTAGGGGTTAGAATTTATGACATAACCTGGACATTCTGTGGTTGTGTGTACAGTGTTGAGGTCTGTGTACTCATGGTGATTGTTGACACTGTGTTTATTGTTCATATGTACTTTGGCCTGTGTACAGACTGTGGTAGATGTCATTGTTGGCGGTCCTGTTCTATCTGATGTTACATGCTGCTCCACTGTATGTTACCCTATTGGCTTACACATTTGTAGGGCCATACACACACATTTCCCATACCACAGACAGGCTTCAGACAATACTGTGAGTGGCCCAGTATATGTAGAGTTAGTGTGTGAGTGGCACATATGAGGATGGTGTTGCACAGATAGTCCATATACTGTAATATTACGCTAGCTTACCATATGTTGCTGTGGCTATGTGCACATTGGTCTCAGTTATGCACTTTCACACAGGTGTATCATACTCTGTGCTGTGACATGACTGTAGAGCCTGCTATACATGCTGGCACATGTGCATTCCCCCATAGAAAGTGTAGGCCAGTGTTGAGCCATTCTGCCTGTAGCCTGCACAGTGCATTGTTACATGCCTAGCAACTTAGTGTACTTACACAATGAGATGTCATGTCCAGATACTTGCCAGATGTATTGCTGCTGGGCCACTATAATAGTCATGTATGTCAGACAGTATACAGATGTATGTCAATATCTAGTGGCTAGTATGTGGCCATGGCACCTCCATAACAGTGGTTATCGTGTGTCAGGACAGCCGGGGGGGGGTGAATGCATAACCTATGGGGGCAAATGTGTACCAGTAGTAACTTGTCATACCCATCTACATGACTGTTACCATCCATATTGTCAGGCTTGGTCCACATGTCTTGCACTAAGGGGTTCTGTGTATACCTCTGGACTGTCCAGAGTGTGTCAGACTGTCCACATATATTGGCCAATATTTCTGCTGTAGTCCACAGGAGCATTACATACTAGCAGTGGTACTGTCCTATGATGTCCTTAGGATGTCTGTCAGTAGCCAATGACGCACATAATAAAAGCAGATGTGACCACCCACACACCATGTCTATGCTGCCTTAAGGTATCTGGATGTACATTATCATAAAATACACCTTGGGTAAATGAAGGCCTACTGCCTCCTGCCATACAGACTGTTCTGTCTGTCAGTGTGCTTGTGATGGTGCCTGTTATGCCTTGTTATGTAACAGTTACATCCCATTGTGTCAACTGAGTTCTTTACCCCCTAGGGACTGTGTACAGAGTGTGGATAGAGGCTATTGAACTATACATCTGCAATACTTACTGTTGCTTGTTTGATATCCTTTGGCCCAGTCTGTCTTTACTATTGTACTACTTGAAGGCCTCGGCCTGGACAGCAACATTTGGAAACCTTTCTGGACTACTGTATTAGTATAACTGTTTCACAGTTACATTACTCTGTTTATCTGGATGTCAGTGTCTAAACAGCTATGTGACATGGCATATACAACTTTAATAGCACACAAATAAAGCTTCCCCATTTATGCAAACCTGTGTGTGGTGTTATATCCTTTGACCTCTCTGTGGGTATATGTTGCAGGCAAAGATTGTCATTTGTATGGGTGGCTCATACAGTGTCCAGTTGTTAAGGTGGTAACTGTAGGCATAGTGGCTGTTCCATATTGTGTGCACCTTCTACATATGTATCGTACTATACATATCTCTACATGTGTATGTGTAGTTACAAAAGATCTATATATATTTATACATATATATGTATATCTGTATCTGCATATATGTGTCTGTGTATATGTAGCCTTGGGATGTTGATAGCTTCCACATTGTACATTCCCTATGGGAACCATACTGTACTGCACGATATGTTACTGATACCAGCCTGGCATCATACAGGTGGGATGGAGTACTGTAAGCATCATGTGCCCATGTCATGTCAGGGCCTGGTTATGGGATCTGCAACAGTTGGTAGTGTATTGCAGGGCAGATGTATTTGGCTTTGGGGGGGGTATACCTATTCGTACAAGACGTATGTTGATTGGGGCCTTTCAACCCCATTAATGGTGCATGTGGACATATATGTTTTTATTATGTTCACATTATCTACAGATGTATGTCTGTATATACATATAAATATATATATATATATATATATATATATATATATATATATATATATATATATATATGCTTACACACATATATAAATTGCTATATATATATATATATATATATATATATATATATATACATACATATAGATGTAGACATATACATCTATAGATGTATGGGTTTGTATGTATATATGTTTATATATATATATATATATATATATATATATCTATATATATAGATATGTTTTACTTGTTTAGATATTAATATGTGTATATATATATATATATATATATATATATATATATATATATATATATATATACACACACATATACACACACACACACAAATACATCTACATGTTGGAATACATTCCCTGTACTGTTGAATGACTGGGCTGGATGATATGTTTGTATAAACATCTGGGTTTTGTATATCTCACATGGCTTAGTGATAAATCACTTTGGCTATGGTGTGTGGGTTCGAGCCTTGCAAAGGCTGTTTATTTTGTTGCTGGGCAGAACAAGGACAGTTGGATACAGAGTGATTAAGGCACTTTTGAGCAGTTGTAAGTGGGTTTGCGCGGGTTTGCACAGAGGTAAGTACTGCTAACTTCTGGTTACTGTTTCTTATACTCAGCTTCTAAATTGCTTAACCTGTGTAGGCATTGCTTACCCCCATGCAAACAGGCTTAAACACGCTTACTGCTGCTTAAAAGTGCTTACTCCCGCTTACCCCCATGCTAATTTCTTTAAAATAAAAGAAAATGGGTTGATAGGAAAGTGGTGAAAAAGAGGCAGAAAGAGGGAAAGACAGTAGGGAAAATAGCTAGGGATGTGCAGGAAGGGTGTGGGGAAGGTCCATAGCTGTCTATTTCTTCTACAGCAACAGCTGTGCATATACACTGACTTTGGAGGTAGATTTGGACACTCAAACCCCTGAGAGAGGTGTGAGGACAACATTAATATGTTGTGATGCCAATTAGACCTGATTACATGTGTCAAGTGGACACGTGTGAAATGGACAGCTATGTATGGGGCGAGATTTTTTTGGGGGAACAAATTGCTCTATTTTTTTTTTGTTTTTCAGGTGAGAGTGGGATTCTGGAGAGGGATGGTAGGTATATTTGGGAAGGTAGGTTTGGTAGGTTAACAGACAAGACAAACAAGATGCATACAGGGGTGGTATGTGACACATGTGGGGGTAAACACCTTGATGGGGAGGGTTGTTGTGAAATCGGAAGCCCATAAACCCCTGGTGGAAATTGTGTGACTGAGGTCCCCACCCATGCACCACTGCACCTTCTCACAGCCCCAAAGGTGGTTCTGCTGGGGGCTGAGTCGCAGAGCCAGCCTGACCCTCTAGTCGTGACATATGGCCCTCGACTTGCCGTAGCAGATCACCAAGCTGCTGGTTGAGCTCGCTATGCACCACAACCTGGACCTGGCATCGAGTGACAGGTTCCTGTCTGCACTCATTCCCGGGGGGGGGGGTGAGCCCCATCCCCTGAAGCAGTTCCACTCAAAGGTGGTGCAGGACCAATGGACAGGGAGGTCCTGGGTTGGGCCGCAGACATGCTGGTGCCCGGTGCCACAGCCAGCTGAGGTGGGATAAGTGGGTCCGCTGGGACCAGCCTTCCCAAACGTACTATAGTGTTTGGAGTTTATCATCATATGTGGGTTAGTAATAGTCAACACATTCCAGGGTTAGGTATAACAGCATGCATAGATATTCCCATTAACCCAGACATCAGATACGGAACAGTTGCATAGCAAACAGAACACATGCATATATGGGACCATAATGGTATTAAGAACAGCATGCAGGTACATTAATGACACCATGCCACCAATGTTGGAATAATTCAGTATAGCACATGCATGGGAACAATTAAAATATTTATCAAACAATAGGGCATTATCAGAACATTGGAGTCATTACATACTGGTTGGGGTGGGTATGTTGTTTATTGTTGGAGATATGGTGGGGCGGGGAGATGTTACTTAACATCTAGTATATTCCTGTAGTCCACATTACTTTTCTAGTCAGCGCTGCTATCTGTACCTTACATGTCTTACTACACTACCCTATAACCTTAGTTTGTCAGTGATAAGGCTGTCATCATCGTTATACATGAACTGGTTTTACCTGCAGTATACACCTCTTACCTGGTATACCTGTGGAGGGAATGTATGTTAAAACTAACTGTTTCTACACATACTCCCAGATTCCAGGTTAATGTTGTGCACATAGCTATCCAACTCTTTCTGCACAGACTCTGGCCATGTGTTGACCATATGCAGGTGTACCGGGACATATCTAGAATATTGCCCTCTTCAACCTTTAGTGACTTGACACACACATATACATGCTTTCCTACACAATTATATTATGTAGCACAGTGTGGGTGACAGTGATCAGTGATACTTTGTTAGAGAAACTGCAACACTCACAATTCCTTACAATACCAGAGTAAACAGTACCAGTACAGGGTATAATTTTTTTTATTTCTTAGCACAGTGTTTGTATCCAACGTACCTGTGGGAGCAATGTTTGTTAGCACTACCTGAATGTTGCCACACAAAGTTCCAGATTACACATTAGTATTGTGCACATACATCTCACTCTGTTACTGTACACACTCTGGTCACAGCTTGACCACATGGGGGTGTAGATAGGACTTACTTCACTTATTAATACTGCAAATTGTAGCATGTTACAGGCCACCCTCACAAACTCAGGAACCTCACATGGCCTTCCTGAAAACACTAGAGGGGATAAATGTATCACCAAACACCATCATACTAGGTGACTTCAATTACCCTAATATAGACTGGGAACACTACTCAAGCCCAAACACCCTAGCCCAAAAGTTCCTGGAATTCATAAACTCAAATGCCATGGAACAACTAGTCACCATCCCCACAAGAGGAGATAACATACTTGATCTCATCATCACGAATATGGGAGCAAAATGTTCAACACCGGAAGTATACCCCTCACTGGTGAGATCAGATCACAAACTAATCTCGCTGGAGGTCCTCATCCCACCCCCACCTGAAATAAAAAAGACCGCAGTAAAGAACTTCTTAAAAGCCAACTTCACACTTCTAAAGACTAGTGTGGTCTCCTTTAAGGCCCCCGAGCCGGCGGAAAACAGTACTCAAATCGCTGAATCACTTACAAATGCCTTCTACCAGCACCTGCAGGACTGCATGGATAAGGCAATCCCAAGCAAAACAAAGACTCTTTGTACCAAAGGCAAGCGTCCAGTCTGGTGGACCCCAGCCATAAACAAACTCTACAACAAAAGGAGGAAGCTACTACAAGATAGAGCAAAATCCTTAAAAGGTAAGACACCCTTGATCACTAAGTAAAAAACTAAGAGCTCTCATAAAATCATCCAAAGCAAATTTCGAGAAAAATAGCTAAAGACTCAAAAGACAATCATAAGGCCTTCTTTAGCTATGTTAGAAACCTGGGAGGAAACTCCCAGATATGCTCAGAACTAGTTCAAAATGATGTGAAGATTACTGATCCTACAGACATTGCCAACATACTGGCTGACAGGTTCAGTGCAAACTTCCCTCCCCAAAAGGAGAGATATCTATACCAACGATTGCAGCCCCCAAACATCTCCAGCGCCCAAGTGAGAACTGCTCTCTCCAAAGCAAAAACACAGCATCCATGGGACCTGATGGTGTCCCGGCTGTGTGCTCCACGAACTCAATGAGGAATTAAACCCACAGCTAGGACAGCTGTTTAATCAAAGTCTTACCTCTGGATACACTCCAGGGTGGCGCACTGCAACTGTGGTCCCACTTCACAAAGGCGGTGCCTCCACCGACCCTGGAAATTACTGGCCCATTAGCTTGACAAGCCTTATCTGCAAAGCCATGGAGAGGATCATAATGGACCTCATAAATAAAGACATAGGGAATTTGCAGACTTTGGATCCAACCCAGTTTGGCTTTGTCAAAGGCAGATCATGCCTTTTAAACTTGGTTGACTTTTTCAAACAGTCACCAAAGCCATTGATGAGGGAAAGGCAGTCCATACAGCCTACCTCGATCTGGCTAAGGCCTTCGATACAATACCCCACTCGGGTATCATTGAAAAACTCATCAGCTTAAATGTTAACCCATACATCACAAGATGGGTTGCAAACTGGCTGAGTGACAGAACCCACAGGGTCAGAGTTGCTGGCGCCATGTCAGACTCAAAGCCTGTCACAAGTGGTGTCCCACAGGGCTCAGTCCTGGGCCCACTCTTGTTTGGCATCTACTTTTCCGAAGTACAAGCAAACACAGGAGGGTTATGGCTGACAAAGTTTGCAGATGACTGCAAACTGGGCGCCATAGTAGAAAACACATCTGACACAGATATCCTTCAGAAGGGTCTCACAGAAACGGATAACTGGTGCCAGAGCCACGGCCTAAAGTTAAATGCCAAAAAATGCATAGTCATACCCTTCGGGAAAAACAAGGTTACCCCTAGCTACCAAATAGGAGCACAGAAGAAGTTATCAGGGACCTGGGGACCCAGGTTGATAGTAGTCTGTCATTCGACACCCATGTAGCTAAAGTAGTTAGGAAGACCTTCTACATTGCCCACCTTATCATGAAGGGATTCTCATCTAGATCAAGGGAGGTCATAGTCTCCCTTTACTCATCACTCATCAGACCAATGATTGAGTACAATGCCCCATTCGGAATGTATCTGACCCGACACTTGCAGCAGCTGGAGAGGCCACAAAAGTTCCTCACCAAAAGGATAAAGGGCCTCAAAACTGTCCTATGCTGCCCGACTGAAAGAACTCCAGCTCTATTCAGTCGCCACGCTTGCTCAGAGGTGACCTATGCCTAACATACAAGGCCATGTCAAACCCAGATTTGATGAATATGCTTCACCTCAAAAATCTAGATCCATCAGAGCCACAAGGCGGGAGACTTAAACCTCGACACGGCTATTAATAGGACGTGCTGGAGGGATAGATTCATCACCCAAAGACTCCCTATGCTGTGGAACAAAATCCCGGTACATGTGAGGCAGAGCACCTCGCTGGCCTTGTTCAAGAGAAATCTTGACCAATGGATGGGAGATCGCAGATATACCCCAGGGATTACCTCAGTGTCACTGCTCGACAGAGGCACAGCAAAATAATGGGTATAGTTCCCCATACTAAAGGGGTGGCATAAGCCACAAAACAATGGGCTAGGCTTGTAAATGCCCTCGGGCAGATAGCCTAGTATGAACCTATGAACCTATGAACCTATTACTCTCCTAACAGTTTCAGCAGTTGCTACAGTGACAGGTTTGTTCACATAGATGTTGGACAATCACTTCTATTCCCTGTTTGCTGGCTAAACATCTGGGATCATCCCACAAACTTACCAGGGAGACAGGGGGACATGCAGCAGATACGGGCCCATATACTGGACATTCTGGTCTCATCTGTACAGTTGTGGGGTATGATTCTGTATGCAGCCTACCTCCACTCCCAAGATTCAGACCATGGCTGTGTCTGCTACAACTTAAACACTGTCCATCAGAGTTGTGTGTGCTATATAGATATTGCTGTATATCTCCTGTCTGCTTTCTGTCTTATAATTCTCCTGTGCTTTTGCATTCTTACCTTGTACTACAGCACTCTTATACAGATTTCTTAGACAGTTATGTTTTGTAGTACAGTGTGGGTGACAGTGATGAGTAATAACTCGTTATTCAGAGCAACTGCATCACTCACAATGTCACACAATACCAATGTAAACAGTACCAGTACAGGGTATCATTCTTGTATTTCTGGGCACAGTGTTGATATCTGACAGACCTGTGGGAGAAATGTTTGTAAGCACTACCTGATTGTTGCCACACACAGTACCATATTCCACATTACTATTATGCACATACATCTCACTCTCTTTACTGTACATACTCTGGCCACTGCTTGACAAAATGGGGGTGTAAATGAGACATACCTGGCTTCTTAGTCTCATAAGGTTTGGGGGAGTTGCTAGTGCGCCAGTTTTATTTTCATAGATGTGTATCAATCAGTTGTATTTCCTGTTTGCTGCCTATACATCAGGGATCATCCCACTGATTTCCCAGGGGGACAGGTTGACAGGCAACAGACATGGGCCACTTTGCTGGACATTCTGGACATATCTGTACAGTTGTGGGGTCTGATTCTGTATGCAGACCGCTACCACTGGCAAGATTCTTACCATGGATGTGTGTGCTAAAAAACAACAGTTCACATCTCAGTTGCATGTGCTATTTGGGTTTTGTCTGCATTTTCCCTGTTTTCTGTCTATGTGTCTCTCAGTTGTACTAAATGGCCTCTAGAGATTACACCAGTCGTATACAGGCATTCCTACATATTCTATTTATGGTGCACGGTGTGGGTAATTCTTAATACAACAGTACTATTACATGATTGCAAATCTACAATACCATATGATACCAGAGTATACACATGTAGTCCAGCAGTTAGACCTTTATTGTCAGGCTATTACGCTTTTATTTACATACAAACTATATGAGACTCGTCCTGCCATATTCTCCAGTGTATGCAGTACTTTCCTTAAACAATACAGGTTTTATACAGGCAATTAATTTACTAATACTTTTAGATTTATTTCATATGACAGTAAATGCAAGTGTATTACTGACCTGCCTCGCGTCACAACCTCTCCAGGCGACTTCCAAGGGCCTCCTGGTTCACGGCCCACTCACTTGCAGCTGTGGAGGACATAAGAGGAATATTTAGCCATACCTATCCATGATATACATGAGCTGGCAATTAATACACAGATAGTGGGGTGATACACACAGCTGGTACAGCCCCTGCCATTCTAGCCTCTTGGATCCACTGGTCCAGAGGTCCCTCTTACGCTGCTTCAGGTCGGCATAGTGATACCTGACCTGCTCACCAGTTCAGGGTATGCCAGTGGCACTGGTGAGGTCACGGGCGAGATGGTCCCAGGCTTCTGCCTTTTATTGGGAACCCTGGAACTGGCCTTGCAGCAGTCTCTAGTCATGGTTTTTGACAAGGAGTCCTATCCATGATATACATGAGCTGGCAATTAATACACAGATAGTGGGGTGATACACACAGCTGGTACAGCCCCTGCCATTCTAGCCTCTTGCATCCACTGGTCCAGAGGTCCCTCTTACGCTGCTTCAGGTCGGCATAGTGATACCTGACCTGCTCACCAGTTCAGGGTATGCCAGTGGCACTGGTGAGGTCACGGGCGAGATGGTCCCAGGCTTCTGCCTTTTATTGGGAACCCTGGAACTGGCCTTGCAGCAGTCTCTAGTCATGGTTTTTGACAAGGAGTCCTATCATGACTCTGGACTCCTAGATGCATTAGCGCTGCGCCCGAAAGCGCACACCTCCTCCCCTTCCTGACATAGTGCCTGCAAGGGAAGCAGCAACCAGTTATGAGACGTATTCCCACCTCTTGAGTTTAAGTAGGGCTGATTTCCTGCACTTTTCGTGATTGGCCAGTTTTGAAAAGGCTAAGCTATGAGCAAACCTGCTTACCTAAGGTTGGCATTGTTTAAAGGGATATAACACTGAACACATTGAGTTAGCTGGCCTACACATTGCTTACACCTCCTAAGCTGGCCTGTGCAATGCTTAGTATTGCTTACATTTGACATTGCATTATATTTCCTTTTTGGCATTGATTTATTATTCATCACATCTTATATGTATGCCTGGTATCCATGATTCATGTGTATGTACACTGTATGGGGTCCTTGTGTTTTATTGGGGACTTCAACACTCTTTTACAATTACACCTGACTTCTGGGCTTACTGCTGTACTCCAGTTCACATATTTATGTTATGTAGTGGGTTATGGATCATATGTCTGTATACTGATTCCTTTCACAGGTTCAGGTTTGAATTTACTATAGTGAGGACTTGTTTGCTGATACCTCATTCTTCTGTACTGCTGTGATGGCTTGGTTGTTAACTACTGTGACTATATTGTATAAGGTCCTGGGTTCAAGACCTGCAAGGCTGTTTATTTTGTTGATGGGCAGAACAAGGGCCATTGGATACAGAGTGATTAAGGCACTTTTGAGTATTTGTAAGCAGGTTTGTGTGGGTTTGCACAAGGGTAAGCAATGATAACCTCTGGTTACATATGCTTACAGAGAGTTAGATTCAGAATTTCTTAACCTGTGTGTGCATTGCTTACCCCAAGCAAGCAGGCTTAGCTCGCTTACTAGCACTTAAATATGCTTACTACTGCTTATTGGTGCTTAAACCTGCTTACTAGTGCTTTATTCATGATGACACTGACACGTCACATGTGCATTTCCTGCAGTACTCCAGTTCATAAATATATGTTATTTAGTGGGTTATGCAATGAAAATATTGGTTATAACATGCTTTGCCATGGAAAATGATACGTGCTGAAGTGGGACTTGAACGGGGAATGCCTACTCGTAAGGCGAATGCTCTGTCCACTACACTATTGTTATGCTGCTTCATTTGCATATATCTTCCTTGTTATCCTCTTCAGCCATTTAAGCTGCATTAATCGTAGCTAAGCGATGGGCATACCCATGCACCTATGGTTAGCTTTAATCAGATTTAAAAAAAAATAAAAAAAAGGTTTGTTCATTTTATTTGTATTTACTCACTGTTGTACGCCAGGGGGAATGTTGGTGGGGATATGTGGACACCTATGAGCAGTCTCAGTCATTTCTTAGCCCTTTTTGCTGTTCTTCATTGCGGGGGAGTGTATATTCTGAGAGCTCTGCTCTCAGACACATCCCCCGCACTCTTACACGCTCCATGTAAGATTAGGAGCTCAGGCAGTGCACCTCATTAATATGCATGGCGAGCTGCCATCCTGCTCCTAAATGGTCGTCTCCATGCAGGACTAGGCTAAGCGGAAGTATAGTAAATCTGGGGGAAAAGTATTCCACAATGCATCCAGATGTCAAATATATTTAAATATACTTAAACTCCATCCTTTTTGAGTTTCATGCAGTAGCAGAAGTCCAGTAGGCCAAACTACATGCAGCTTACCAGTCTGAAGTACTATGTTGTGCCCCAAACCAGTTCACTATAATCTGAGTGTTGCCCTAAGTTATCTTATGAAGAAAAGGTCAGCAACAGGTTAGGAACCCAAGCCATGTTCACATTGTTGTTAAATTTCTGCCAGATGTTGTCACACTGGTTTTAATGTTATATTCAACACAAAGAAGTTCCAGGCTGATGCTTAACTTGTCCAAAAGTAAAAAATAAACAGCAAGTACTATGGAGCAGAGCAGTGCAAAAAGCCAGTACACTGACACCCCCTTCTTTTATTGATGACATTCTTCACAGAGCAGACACTAGAATATACCAGTTAGCTAATACAAATGTTAGCAACATTATTTTGATAAATAAACTACCAATATTGCACTTGACAAAAATTACTGATTATAAGCTAAAAGGAGTATTCAGACTTTCTAACCTTAGAGTTTAATATGATTAATAGATATATCAAATTATTGAAAATTTCAGAGCCACTGACATTTTTTCAGCTCACTATCTTTTTAAAAAATTAAATACTGAAAATGGTGAGCAAAAAAAAAACTAAAAATGCAAAAAAAAAATGTTTTTTTGCAAGTGGGAGGCAAGCCCTTCTGTACCTCCCAAAATTAATTATATCAGCTCCACAGTCTCACCACAATAAAAAAAGGGGGAATACCACAAAAAGTGCAGTGATTAGCAATAATTACGTCATTCCATTCCAGTTTACATGAAGAAAAAAAGGATGGTTGGAGTCCACGGTAGCTTTAAATATTATTAACAACCCTGTCAAAATCTGAACAATCCACAAAGTTTGTCATTCATATTATGATCCTCTGCTTCTCCCCGTCATGTCAATTTACTTTGTATTAATAACAGAAGTAACCCTACTGAGATAATTCCTTTTATGTCAAATTAACCTTACTCATTCCAGTGACACTCTAAATTTTATTGTTGACTCCTCTCACTTCAAAAATATTCTTCATTTGATTGTTAATAGTACTATTTTTATAATTAATCAGGTTCTATAAACAAGTTATAAAACACAGAAAATCAAATATAATAATGCAATTTCAGTCAATTTAAGTCAAATAACATGAGCTACATTGTTAGCTGTTCATGGATCCTAATAAATTATTTAAAATCAAAGCATATCTTATGTCCAAGATCTCATACACTATCTTTCTTACAGAAAAAGATCTTCAGCGACCAGACTTTCTGATTAATTTATGCATGAGAAAAGAAATATGCCTTTTGTCTAGTCCCAGAGATTGACATGTTCATACAAAAGTGTACCTTATTAGGTTAATATATATGCAATTTATAATCATACACTATTCTCACATACTAACTTTCATGTTATCAACATTTGGGAGACCCTATACACAATATGTCATACAACTTATCTGATTAGGCTGACCTAAAACATCATGTGCAAGTGTACATTTTGTGAAGAAATATGGCAGTCCTTAGCAAGTTATTTAGTGTTAAAATAATTCACAAACCCTTATCATTAGAACGTTGTATCTTAAATATCCAATCTCGTAATAAACCAGATTAAGCTATTATCATGAGTGATACTCCAGCAGGTTTAATGAAATACTATATCACCACTCACTAGACTGCTAAAGATAAAACATCTGATAAGTACTGGGCTAATTGTTTAAACAAACTTTTGAAGGCTACCAAGATGTCTAACACTTCTGACCACATAGTAGTATCAGTAACACAACAGGTAGCACACTCACCTTTGATGCAGAAGGCTGTCGGTTCTGTTCCCACACCAGGTCGATCAATTTTTGACTCTGCAGTGCAGTATAAGGAGGATGCTGTACTACACCATGTGCCATCCTTTAGATGAGATGCTAAAGTGGGACCCCATCTGTTTGAATTGAAAGTAGCTCAGGTGGATGTAAAAGATCCCATGGCACCTGTCAAAAAGAATAGAAAAGTTCCCTAATGTCCTGGCCAAATTTCCCCTACTAGTATAAATACCACCTCAGGTCTCCACTGAAAAGATGCCTAGGGGGAGAAACCCCAGCTCAACAAAGGATAAATAAAAATATTTAAATAAGAACTGGTCTGGAATGTAATTCCTAAAATCTGTTTAGATGAAGTGAATAGTTCATGGAATATTAACATGAATTGATAGCCAAGGATATTCATTTTCCTACTGTTCCTAGCTTAAGAGTTAGACTAATGAGAAAGTTTAATACCTTGTTTGATATGAGTGTTATTTAGTCTTTTCAATATTTTTATTGCTTGATATTGTTTATATATCAGCTACTTCAACTCCATATGTTAATATTTCCTGTATTCAGGCAATATGTGTATAATTTTCTGATGTTACACTTTTATGTCAAAATGTCTTATTTTTATGCAAATTAATGCAGATTTGATCGTGTACATGTGCACATTTGTATTTACAGTGTAAATGTACCAGCCATGTTTGTGATGAGAGAACATTTTAGCTTAATTATAGTGCTTGATTAACAGAGTTGGAACAGTGATATTGAATGGCAATACTGCAAGAGTTGATGGCACTCTTTTACTGGACATCAATTGTAGGATAACACACTTTGCTGGTGCTGCGGTAGCGTTGTCGCCTCACAGCAAGAAGTTGTGCCGTTCGATTCTCAGCTAGAGCGTCTTCTGTGTGGAGACATGCGTGAATGGGCATACCTTCATTGAAGGTTGTGCGTCAGGGCTGGCAAACTCGGCACGTAAAAAATCTACTGCCAATCATTAGCGGACCGGAGTTCCGCTCTGGCGACCCCTAACTGGGAAAAGCCGAAAAACACAAACAAACACTTTTCATTTAAAAGTAAAATTTTATAAATAATCAATAATATACAACAGGTTAGGGAGTAGTTGGGAATAACAAACTGCACAGGGCCATAAATTAGCCTGATTATGGAGGCGGAAGTCATCTTAATTACTAGAATTCCTTTATTCAACAGTATCTCTACATTTAAGAACTTCTGAGAAGAAAAATGGAACTACCAGACAAAGTACTTTGATTCCTACATGGTTGACAGAAATCTATGTTTGCAAAGTTTTTCTATTAAATAATTTCACTTCATTGTAAGGACAATTCAAAAAGAAGACCTCTGATTACATTAGGCTGGAATAATATTGTGGGAAAGTGGCAATATTAACTGTACATTACTGGGGATTAGGGTGCTATATTGACCGGTGTGTGTGTGTGTGTGTGTGTGTGTGTGTGCGTGTGTGCGTGTGCGTGTGTGTGTGTGTGTGTGTGTGTGTGTGTGTGTGTGTGTGTGTGTGTGTGTGTGTGTGTGTGTGATAGAGATATACATAGAGATGACAGAAACTGATATTAAATCTGGAAACACTTGTATAAAATTCAAATTGATAGGCCTGTAGAATTGACTGTGGAAGCACTTAGACAGACAGGCAGGCAGACATATCCAGGTCATTACTTAGTTAGCTAAACCCGGACTTATGTTGACCCACTGTATTTTATATGCCCTATGCAGACCGCCTCAAGGCCCTATCCCTGTAGTCTGTCTTCTACAGGCTTTTGAAAGGAGATCCATGCCTGGCATACAGGGCATTGTTAGACCCCATTCTGAAGGACCTCCTCCATATCCACAAAATAAACAGTACCAGAATTAGCCATTCTAAAGACTTAAACCTAGCCTGTGATATAAATAGGACCTGCTCGAGAGATAGGTATGTATCCCAGCGACTACCTTGTCTATGGAACAGGCTCCCCATCCATGTGAAGCAGGGTTCCTCCCTAACCCAATTCAAGTGCAACTTTGACAAGTGGATGGGAAAATGGAAATTCATCCCTGGTTTGGCACCTATTTCTCTAAAGCAAACAGGTAACCTGTAAATGGTTCATCGCCCAGAACCATGCTTACACTTATCAAGGGTATCAGAACTTGTCAGAGATTTGGAATGCATACTTAGGCTTAAAAAGGCCCTTGTGGTTGTTAGCTTAGTAAACACCTATGAACCTATGATGGCTATAATCTAAAAATTGTATGTTGCTTGCCAAATTATTTCATCAGCATTGTACAATTTACAATAGTTTTCTGAATATGAATTGTTTGGGGTGTATTCTCACGTACTATGTGTGTGTTCAGAATGATAAACTATGCTTTTGCATTTGTTATATGGCTATTTTCACTTTTTGTATGCTTCTTCTGTTAAATACACTTTATTTGCTTCTGTTCAGTAGTGCCAAAAAGAACAACTGCTCCATTCTCTTATCGACTGATTGAAAGAATAAACAAATGAATGAAAAGATTAGTAAATGATAAATTAAAAAATGATAAATGCTAAATTAGTAAATGATAGTTTCTTCTTTAGTAATACATTTGCAAAATGTAGGCCACATTTTCTTTGTAGTCCTGTTTCCAAGTTTTTTTAGTGAGCTTGCACAAACTACTGAATCCTCACTATTTTCTTTTTCTGTTTTTTATTATTATTATTATTATTATTATTATTATTATTATTATTATTTACATACCAGTTAACAAAACTGCAATGTGAGTGCATCATCATTAAATGAAAGAAATTACATTCAACACATATGTCTTTGAGAAAATTTCATCCCACTCACAAACTATCAACAAACTAAAGCATGAGTGTGCACATAATTGCAAAAGGAAACCCAACAACATTCCATTTGCTGGAGTTTCATTTTGTGATATCTACAACAGAATCCTAATTAACCAGAAACCTTCTGCATCACAGCACAGAATAAGTCTGACTTCATTCCTAACACATAAAATATCATAGAAATGAAAAACACCCACCACTCAAGCTGCATTCTTACATCAACATCACAAACACCATTTTAGCAATATTTATGAGGGTTTTGCCCCCCACCACCCCTAATGTATGAGGTTTACCCCCACACTCCCTTAGTTATATACTGACTCCATAGTCACACAACCATGACCAAGCCATTCACTAATTACAATACCTATAGATGACCACAGTAAGCTCTTTGCAGTGAAGGCAGAGCAGCTGAGGTAGTTTGAGGTGATGAAGATGATGTCTATGACAGAATGCACACTGGGAACAGATGAAGAAGAGATGAAGCTGAAATGGTCTCATCTGCAGAGAAGGACAAAGAGAACAGATTATGATTGCTTATACACAGGAACTGGAAAGCAGAAGACAATTTCGTGAAGTAGATTTGGGAGAGACAAGAAGAAAGAAAGAGGAGATGAGGACATCCTGCCAAGAGATGGAAAGACTGCATGACACAGGACCTGTGACAGTCAGGCATGACTATCAAAGAAAGTATAAGAGTGTCACTGAACTCATGTGGTACCCCAGCCTGATATAAAAATGGGAAAAGGGGGGTTGATAAATAAGTTTCCCACAGTAGGTTGGATTATACTGCAATTCAACTACAAGTTACCTCGACGGGATGAGAAAATTCATACACCCATCAACAAAATATGCACTCAATAAAATGCCCTGCAACAGTATCTGACTATAATCATGCATGCAAACATATATATATATATATATATATATATATATATATATATATATATATATATATATAATTACATGTATATATGTATGTACGAGTACATTTAAATGTGCGTATGGATCTGTGTGTGTGTGTGTGTGTGTGTGTGTGTGTGTGTGTGTGTGTGTGTGTGTGTGTGTGTGTGTGTGTGTGTGTTTGTGTGTGTGTGTGTGAATATGTTTCTGTTTCTGTGTGCATGTGTGTCTGCATGTACATATGTGTGTGTGTGGGTATTTGTATGTACACACACACACACACACACACACACACACACACACACACACACACACACACACACACACACACACACACACACACACACACACACACACACACACACACACACACACAATAGCTTTATATTTAAAGAATATAACTTAGACTGACATTCACTTAGACATGACATTAATTGGCAAGGTATTGACTATAAGCTGAAAAAAAACCCTCAAACGTCTTGGTAGGAATTGCATTCAGAAATTATAGGCATGAATCAAAAGTGAGTATCTAGTTCTTAATGTGGCATCTTATAGTAAAAAGGGGTACATTTACAATGCCATATTGAAGTGTGATGTCCCAATGAGTCTTTGAAGAAGATGATTTTTCTAAGTTTTAGCTGTTGTAATTACAAGTGTGAGGCTCCATAACAGTTGGTAGCACTGGGGAAATTTGTAGGTATTTGTTTGAGAATTTGGGGGTGTGAGTAGAAATGTAGCATTTGTTTTACTGAGAGGATGAATAGGCATCCATCAGGACAATGCAGGATGGAATGTATTGCTGTTTGAGTTGTAAAGTAAAGCCTGTTTTCAAACTCAAGCCATCATTTTGTGGGGGTAGGTTTGGCTTAATTGTTAAGGTCTTCCCTCCATGAACACAGGGTACAGTTCTTTTAACAACTTTATTGAATTACACTGCAGGAAGGTTGAACACCAAGCAAAAAACTGTATCCGGTAACAATGAAGGCTGTCCGATAATCCAAAAGATGCAGGCAACTCAAGTGTACCTCAAACAATGTACTTTTATTGTCCAAAAAATAATAATAAAACACAGTTGTGAAAATATATAAATCCCAAACACCGTGAATTAAGCGCTTTCATCTCCACGACAGGAGACTTCATCAGAATGAAATATTAAAAAGCTGATTCTCTTTTATATTCTAGTAAAATCATTAGATTAATTAATTGAATAATTAATTACTCATTCAATAAAAGATAATTCACAGTTTAACATTTTAAAAAATGTCTACATCAAAGCTTCCTTAAAAACAGGGTAGAACCATACCAATTGTTAGACAGTACAGTACAAAAAATATATATTTATATAGCAAAAATTGCATACAATATAATAGTATAGCAAAGAATATATATATGTATAAGTAAGGAAGTAGATATAAATAAATATATATACACATGTAATATATATATATATATATATATAAAATCATTGACGCAGCCCATAGCACAGAATGCATTGCTTGACTCCAGGGATAATGTTGGTACAAATACCAGTCAAAAAGCATATTGTTAAAAAATAATGTTATGAATATTGTATTAAACAAAATAGGATAGAATAAATATCAAAATACAATATATATATATGTGTATGCCATAAATAAATAATAAATAATTGATAATTAATTAATACTTATTCTATATTAAAATATGTATATAATAATTATAAGTATATATATACTTTTATATATATTCTGTTCTAGAAAAATCCATTAATAAAAATATGTAAATATGTAAATGTAAATATGTATAAATATATATAAAAAATATATGTATATAAATATATAAAAATATATATAATATATATAAAATGTGTTGAAACATGTTATATGTATAAAAACAAGTGTATAAATAAACTATACATAATTGATATAATAATCAGAAGTGTTAAACAATAATTCTACTCAAATAACATATACTGGAATATAAAGTGTTGGACTGAATAACTTTTAAATCCACACTTTATTATACACACTTTATTATTTTGGGATCCATGGCTAGGATCTTCAGTGCTGGCGTAATAGAAATGTGGTCATTGAGCCCTTTACCACAGCTCGCATCCAGCCTGAGTTGCCATACCATTTCCCTATATTCAATTTTGTTTTCCCAGTCACCTCCTTGCTCTGGGTACCCTACTACTTCTAGTACCCAAAATTTAAAATCAGCCTACACACACACACACACACACACACACACACACACACATATACAATAGCTTTATATTTACAGAATATAACTTAGACTGACATTTACTTAGACATGACATTAATTGGCAAGGTATTGACTATAAGCTGAAAAAAAAACCTCAAACATCTTGGTAGGAATTGCATTCAGAAATTATAGGCATGAATCAAAAGTGAGTATCTAGTTCTTAATGTGGCATCTTATAGTAAAAAGGGGTACATTTACAATGCCATATTGAGGTGTGATGTCCCAATGAGTCTTTGGAGAAGATGATTTTTCTAAGTTTTAGCTGTTGTAATTACAAGTGTGAGGCTCCATAACAGTTGGTAGCACTGGGGGAATTTGTAGGTATTTGTTTGAGAATTTGGGGGTGTGAGTAGAAATGTAGCATTTGTTTTACTGAGAGGATGAATAGGCATCCATCAGGACAATGCAGGATGGAATGTATTGCTGTTTGAGTTGTAAAGTAAAGCCTGTTTTCAAACTCAAGCCATCATTTTGTGGGGGTAGGTTTGGCTTAATTGTTAAGGTCTTCCCTCCATGGACACAGGGTACAGTTCTTTTAACAACTTTATTGAATTACACTGCAGGAAGGTCGAACACCAAGCATAAAACTGTATCCGGTAACAATGAAGGCTGTCCGATAATCCAAAAGATGCAGGCAACTCAAGTGTACCTCAAACAATGTACTTTTATTGTCCAAAAAATAATAATAAAACACAGTTGTGAAAATATATAAATCCCAAACACCGTGAATTAAGCGCTTTCGTCTCCACGACAGGAGACTTAATCAGAGTGAAATATTAAAAAGCTGATTCTCTTTTATATTCTAGTAAAATCATTAGATTAATTAATTGAATAATTAATTACTCATTCAATAAAAGATAATTCACAGTTTAACATTTTAAAAAATGTCTACATCAAAGCTTCCTTAAAAACAGGGTAGAACCATACCAATTGTTAGACAGTACAGTACAAAAAATATATATTTATATAGCAAAAATTGCATACAATATAATAGTATAGCAAAGAATATATATATATATATGTATAAGCAAGGAAGTAGATATAAATAAATACATATACACATGTAATATATATATAAATATAAAATCATTGACGCAGCCCATAGCACAGAATGCATTGCTTGACTCCAGGGATAATGTTGGTACAAATACCAGTCAAAAAACATATTGTTAAAAAATAATGTTATGAATATTGTATTAAACAAAATAGGATAGAATAAATATCAAAATACAATATATATATGTGTATGCCATAAATAAATAATAAATAATTGATAATTAATTAATACTTATTCTATATTAAAATATGTATATAATAATTATAAGTATATATATATACTTTTATATATATTCTGTTCTAGAAAAATCCATTAATAAAAATATGTAAATATGTAAATGTAAATATGTATAAATATATATAAAAAATATATGTATATAAATATATAAAAATATATATAATATATATAAAATGTGTTGAAATATGTTATATGTATAAAAACAAGTGTATAAATAAACTATACATAATTGATATAATAATCGGAAGTGTTAAACAATAATTCTACTCAAATAACATATACTGGAATATAAAGTGTTGGACTGAATAGCTTTTAAATCCACACTTTATTATACACACTTTATTATTTTGGGATCCATGGCTAGGATCTTCAGTGCTGGCGTAATAGAAATGTGGTCATTGAGCCCTTTACCACAGCTCGCATCCAGCCTGAGTTGCCATACCATTTTCCTATATTCAATTTTGTTTTCCCAGTCACCTCCTTGCTCTGGGTAAACTACTACTTCTAGTACCCAAAATTTAAAATCAGCCTTTTCACACACACACACACACACACACACACATACACACACACACACACACACACACACACACACACACACACACACACACACACACACACACACACAT
Organism: Protopterus annectens; assembly: GCF_019279795.1. Taxonomy (NCBI): domain Eukaryota; kingdom Metazoa; phylum Chordata; order Ceratodontiformes; family Protopteridae; genus Protopterus; species Protopterus annectens. Next base: position 647,421,102 of record NC_056729.1, on the reverse strand, counting down.
ACAATAGCTTTATATTTACAGAATATAACTTAGACTGACATTTACTTAGACATGACATTAATTGGCAAGGTACTGACTATAAGCTGAAAAAAAAACCTCAAACGTCTTGGTAGGAATTGCATTCAGAAATTATAGGCATGAATCAAAAGTGAGTATCTAGTTCCTAATGTGGCATCTTATAGTAAAAAGGGGTACGTCCCAATGAGTCTTTGAAGAAGATGATTTTTCTAAGTTTTAGCTGTTGTAATTACAAGTGTGAGGCTCCATAACAGTTGGTAGCACTGGGGAAATTTGTAGGTATTTGTTTGAGAATTTGGGGGTGTGAGTAGAAATGTAGCATTTATTTTACTGAGAGGATGAATAGGCATCCATCAGGACAATGCAGGATGGAATGTATTGCTGTTTGAGTTGTAAAGTAAAGCCTGTTTTCAAACTCAAGCCATCATTTTGTGGGGGTAGGTTTGGCTTAATTGTTAAGGTCTTCCCTCATGAACACAGGGTACAGTTCTTTTAACAACTTTATTGAATTATCACTTGTGACACGGGCAAATTCACATTCATATAAAAGTAATCAAACTATATTAACATAACAAATATTATACTTCACATATATTGCTATATATCATATAACCTAAGCAACATTACATAAATTATTCAATTCCTGCCTTTTTTAAACAAGAAACATATTTATTAAACCATCACAACATAGACAATCATACATTTATTTAAATGAAAACAATGCACACCGACACAATCCTAGTTGCAAGCATTTTACATCACAAACCATAGTAACACACTCCAGGTTGCAAGAATTATACATCACTTATAATCTACCCCCATCATCTTCAGTCAAACATTGCATAGCTCATTTAAGTCCTGCCTTCTTTTAAACCTCTTTCCTTCCCTGTATGTATTGTTCCTACAATTCCCATTTTTTCCTATGTAGTTTGCCCCTACCCCTTTCAAAAGATCTTGGTTCCAACTGTTTTATCTCAGTTACTATATTCAGTACTTCTAGTACAGGTGGTTTAAATTTTGATTTCCATTTTCTAGTAGTTAATTTTTTTTGGCAGCCACCATAATTAGATTTATCAAGACTGACCATGTCTAGACAATTCCGATTCTGTATCATAGCTCAGAAAAATCATCTCCCTCTTCACACTAATCTGCCCACCCAGCATCTCCAACAGTGCATCCCCCAGGGAATCCTTAAAGTCTGTCAACTCACCACACTCCCAGAATATATGTTCCCAATTACCTCTTTCTTCCCTGGCATTCTGACCACAGGTTATTGGCTAGGCTTAAAATGACCATTCAATTAGTCTAGTATGAACCTATGAACTCCTTAGTAGTGGTATGTTCTGAGAGTTGAACGTATGTGAAGTGAAAGGGACTGTCATGTGCAAGCTTCAGGTCATCACCTCTCACACTAGTAGTTTGTCTAGATTACATAACACATACAAAACCCTTATTCCATAAGACAATAAACAGAAACAAGGAGGGAACTATGTTGTCTCCAGGCACAGCAAACAGGTAATTGTTTTCTTCATTTACCACACTGACTTCTGATAAAATTTAATTGGCAGCTCAACTTATTGGAATTCTTTATTAAAGCTAATTGTATATTAAAATAATTTTTTTTAAAGTTTCCGAGCTTGCATAGCCCATACCATTTATATGACTCCTGAGCTTGGACAAGTTTAGCTGTTGGTCACTACCTGTATGGTAGGAATAGTAACACTTGTGTAAGCTGAGTTAGAGATTCCATGCCCAGGTGTATGGTAGGAATAATAACACTTGTGTAAGCTGAGTTAGAAATTCCATGCCCAGGTGTATGGTAGGAATAGTAACACTTGTGTAAGCTGAGTTAGAGATTCCATGCCCAGGTGTATGGTAGGAATAGTAACACTTGTGTAAGCTGAGTTACAGATTCCATGCCCAGGTTTATGGTAGGAATAGTAACACTTGTGTAAGCTGAGTTAGAGATTCCATGCCCAGGTGTATGGTAGGAATAGTAACACTTGTGTAAGCTGAGTTAGAGATTCCATGCCCAGGTGTATGGTAGGAATAGTAACACTTGTGTAAGCTGAGTTAGAGATTCCATGCCCAGGTGTATGGTAGGAATAGTAACACTTGTGTAAGCTGAGTTAGAGATTACATGCCCAGGTGTATGGTAGGAATAGTAACACTTGTGTAAGCTGAGTTAGAGATTCCATGCCCAGGTGTATGGTAGGAATAGTAACACTTGTGTAAGGTGAGTTAGAGATTCCATGCCCAGGTGTATGGTAGGAATAGTAACATTTGTGTAAGCTGAGTTAGAGATTCCATGCTCAGGTGTATGGTAGGAATAGTAACACTTGTGCAAGCTGCGTTAGAGATTCCATGCCCAGGTAGCTTCCATATGGTGATCAAAGAAAGGGCTCTTGTTGTCATCGAGTGAATCAAGTAACCACTCAATGTGTGACTGCAGTTCACACAGAGTAAACAGTAGTCCAGGTTATGTATTTTTTAATAACGTTTTAGTAACAACACTGGCAAACCACAAATCGAAAAACAAATGTAGGAAGCACATGGTATGACAATATACACAACAAAAGTATGCCCACATGGCACTCATCGGTTAATGTATTTACACCAGAAATGGGTTAGAAAAACTCTTCATCTGAAACCTAAATTTTTATGTCAGTTCTATTGTGTATTTCTAACATACAGCTGAAATGATAGCTGCCTTCTCATTTAAAAAGAAATGATTAACTAACAGCCATCTAATTAAATCAGCATATTTAGCTCTCTCCAAGGTGAAGTTTCCCATCATTTCACACCCACTGTATGACTACATTTCCCCATTAAAAAGGGATTCTCACTGACTAAAACACTGTGTCCTTCTGCTTCCAGTTGTAGGAAGGTCACCTGTAGCTCACTGGAACAGATTCAACCGTTTTAACTCGCTGCTTCGTATTACAGATAGTCAAAATGCAAACATTAAATCCTTCAATAAAAATAAACTCATTTAATTTAAACCAAATAAGCAACGAATCAGCCACAATACTTAAAGAAATTATGTTTTAGTAAGTATTGTTCTGTGAAATGTGGTATCCACCCATGTGATCAATGACATTGCAAATGAAATCTCAGCGGTACAGGCACTGTTGAACTGCTTTCTGCAATTCTGCTGTGCACTCTTGTGAGGAATTTCTCTTTGCCACACTGTGCAAGATAATAAGTATAAGATAGGAGGTGTGAGAGCTTGTGTCCCTGCAAAAATGCTTATTTCATTCTTTGTGTGTGAGGATTGTAAGTGTACAGTGTTCTCAATTATTTGTCATTATTTTTCTTTTGAGCAGTCATGTCTTTATGGCTCAAACAGGAGGTGCATCATATGCATGAATGGAATTTTGAAGCTTCAGAAATATTAAACAGAATTCTGGACAGAGGTATAATAACAATAAATAATGCTGTAGATGTGTTGTACCCCAGCCATTCTTTCATTAGACCACTGAGGCTTCATCCATAGTATCAATTACTGCTACATCAGATGTTAGACAAAAATCAGAAGTCAAAATGCTGCTGCAGTTCTAGTGTTCGAATACTGTTTTATCTACATTTTTAAGACAAAGGCCTCTTTACAGATTGGGATAAAGATATTTAATTGACTGGATTCAGAGAATAATAAGGACGTTTAAAAAGGAAGACACACTTACACACACCTATATGTGTATGTATGATGTCTGCAAGGTGAGCATTTTGTTACAGGACCTAAACTGGGACACTTGAGGGTCGCCCCGAGAAGCCAGGTCTGCAATCCCATTCTCCTGGCCCCCCCATGTGAGGGGAGATAGGGCCGCCA